>NW_027413352.1:0-43949 GCF_048544455.1 Silene latifolia
TGACTTTAGAGATTTGAACAAAGCAAGTCCGAAAGATGACTTCCCTCTACCTCACATCGACATATTGGTGGACAATACTGCAGACCACGCATTCCTATCCTTCATGGATGGATATGCGGGTTATAACCAAATCAAGATGGCCATGGAAGACATCGTCTAAGGTGCGTTAAATCATGATAGAACCTATTGCTACTCTGTTATCTGATTCGGATTGATCATATTTGGGCTATTTGTCTCTTTCACTTATGCCATGACTACGCCACTACATGACATGATGCATAAAGAAGTGAGGTATACGTGAAGCGACGCGATTGTGAAATCCAGGAAAGAGAGGGACATGTGCGGACCTTGCGAAGTTCTTGTGAGGCTACGGAAGTCTGACATGAGACTCGATCCTCGAAATGCACATTTGGGGTAACGTAAAAACGACTCTGGGGATACGTCGTTGTGAGGTATAGAAATAGATCCTGAAAGTCAAAGCTCTGATTGAAATACCACTGACCTCGAAACAGAGAAAAGAAGTCGGAGGATTCTGGGAAAAGTTCGATACATGAGTCGATTCCATATCGAAACTTACGATGATTTGCGAGCCTATCTTCAAGAAACTCAAGAAGACAGACCACACCATGTGGGATGATGATTGTCAAAAGGCGTTAAACGGAATCAAGGAGATATTGGCTAAACCACCGGTGCTCGTACCACCATGACAAGATCAACCTCTTGGTTTGTATCTCATGATAGCATGAAAGCGCCATGGGTGCTATGCTAGCTGAGCCGTAGGAAGTGAAGAAAGAGCTATTTACTATCTAAGTAAGAAGTTCTTGGAATACGAGTGCAAATACTCCTGACTCGAAAAGACATGCCTCGCTCTTGTGTGAGCAGCAGAAAAGCTACGCCACTACGTGTAGCTACTCTGTCAAAATATTCTCAAGATGGATCCAGGTCAAATACCTCTTCGAGAAACTTGTCCTCAGTGGACGCCTAGCAAGATGGACAATGATGCTCTCGGGGTGACCTCAAATATGTGCCACTAAAAGTAATGAAGGTCAGTAGCGAAATCGCCAAGAATTCTTCGCGAAAAATCCCATCAGCAGCGCTTTGAAGCCATAGATACCAGGTCATTTCCAGCGACGGATATACTTGAGCAGATGTAGACTCCTGGGACACATACTTTGATGGGCATCGAACTTCAAGAGGATTTTGGGATGGGAGTGTTGCTCAATTTCTCTGAAGGTGAGCATACCGTCCCATTTTGTCAAAACTCGACTTCGAGGTGACAAATAGCAGCCGCCAGTATGAGGCTTGTTTAATTGGACTAGCGCGGTAAGCTTAGGCATCAAAAACCTCACAAGTGCATGGAGATTCGTCGCAATCATCGAAATTCTGAGGATCTGGAAAATCGAAGCGAAAGCCTAGCACCCTATCAAGCTAGGATTGACCAGTCGCTCGATTCTTTGATCAAGTAACTTAAATACCTACACCGAAGAAAATCAATTTCCAGGCGCTCTTGCGAAACTTGCATCTCTAATAAATATGCCAGATCACATGATGGAAATGCCTTTGTGTATGAGTGAGCAGTGGAAGCAAACGCCGTCCATCAAATTCGATGAAGAAGAAATCGCCGCAGGAACCACGGATTTCCGAGCAATCCGAATTTCAAGCAATGGTACCTATCCACAGGATATGGACAAAGAGGGACAAGCGTGCCATCACGCCTAATGGCATGCTTCACGTCACGTTCTCGAGAGTTATACAAAACACCTCTTGGTGTAGTCCCTCGTACCTTGATCATTCACGAGGCACGGAAAGGTGATGGAAGAAGTCCGCGGACCAGGTCGAATACGGTCCTCATGGTGGCCCTATGATGGCAAAGAAAATCACTGCGTCTGGGTATTATTGGACCACAATGGAATCCGTTTGCATCAAATACGTGAGACATTGCCACAAGCTGTCAAATCTTGGGAGGAATGTCTGACATGTCCCCCTTCGTTTGCTCTACCGATGACATCTCCTTGGCCATTCTCCATGGGGAATTAGCCATAGTGGGAAAATAACCCCGCGCGAGCAGGGGGTCCTTGTTTCATCCTGGTAGCAATTGCTACTTCAAAATGGGTAGAAGCGGCTTCTACACGCTCTTCACGGCCAAAAAAGCGTAGCCAAATTCATACGAAAATAACATCATCTGCGATATGATTTGCCCGTGAGATCATCGCGATAATGGTCCCACTTCAAGCGAAACCAGACAATTGCTAGCCAAATTACAAAATCAAGCATCATCACTCATCGCCCTATAGACCACGGGACTAACGGTAGCGGTGGAAAGCGGCTAACAAAGTGTCGTCACAATCCTCGAAAATAGTGACAATTACGAGGAGATTGGCCAAACAAAATACCCTTCGCATGGGGGAGTGCTCATTACATCCGTCGGGCGCCCTGGGGCTACTCCTTTCTATTTGACTTACGGCATGGGCCGTCTGACCAGTCGAGCTAAATGCCATCCTTACTGTATTCTACTCGAAAGTCAAATCCGGGCCCACGATTGGAAAGGGATAGATCTGAAGAACTCATCCTCCACGGATGAGCGTGGGCTCGTGCCTTACGTAATGTCCCAAACATATCGAAACACGTATCAAATGAGCTTTCAGCAAAGGAGTTAGGCACGAGCATCAAGAAGGAGACCATAGTGCTCAGATCGGTTGAGGCTCTTGCAATAGGCCAAGGGGAAATTCAAACCCCTAGTGGTAGGACCATATCTAGTCAAATCCATACTCCCGAGGGTGCGGTTAGAATCACAGGACCTAGATGGGAATGAGTTTTCAAACCCCACAAATCTCGACCAAGTCGAAACGATACTATGCACTAGGATAGAACAGAAACGCGCCTCGCGTAAACCTACGTGTCGCTCTTGCGGCACTAAATAAACGACCACGGCCCATGCGAATGTCGCTTGTGCTCTTGCATCTTGGCAAACTTGTCATCCTCATATCATCAAACAAACTAAATTCGCACCTCCCGAGGTAAGCAAAGCTCGTACTTATTTTCTATGTTCATTACGAAATCTTCTTGAACAATTATTCTTTTATTACTCGAACTACGCGCAAAGGTTTGATTTCGCTTTTAAGTGAATACGTAGGCAATCCTTCACGGGATTCAACCCACCATTTATTTAAAATGTAAATAGAAGGACACTCCATTGCATTTGAAATTCGACAAGAATAATTAGAAAATAACAACGGTTTCGTAACCACTTAACCTTTTATATTTCATTCGATTACAATAATAATAATACGACGATTATAAAAATAGACTAGGCTAGGATTCTAAAAATCCCTCCTTTTATTACAACAATAATAATAATAATCAAATAATAAATAAGACTTGGGTGTTCTTCCGTCTTTCCCTTGCCTTGTCATTTTGTCATATTTAAGTCACGACCTCGGCTGGAGTGGCTCTTGCACCGCCACGAGACCTAATCACCAACGGTCTTTCTCGAGGCACGACTCTTCGTTCTTGCCAACCACCAGTCTCCGCGACGGGAGTAGTCTTCGATTTCTTCGAAGGATGAATGACTTGAGCAGGCTTCTTCTTCTCCTTCGATCCGGATGCTTCTCTTTCTCTTTCTCTCCTTCGCGCACCTTGTAGTCAACGGGCTCACGCTTCCTCAGTCTTTCACGCTCTTCCGAAGTTGCGGCCTTCCTCCATCTCGAGATAAGAATCAGAGCACCCACGAGGCATTGGAGGAGAAGCTCGAGAACCACGTATTCCTTTGGGCCCACTTCATAGCCCACTCTCTTCGGCTCTCGGTAGTCAGTACCATGGCGGTCTGCGGGACGGTGTCGAGCCAGGAATCATCACTTCCAACCCGACTTGCCTCGTCGACCTCTCGGGAAAGATGCGTACCATAAACTCCGATCCGGGGAGGCGCACGGACCTAGTAGGATCCAAAGAAGACACTCCCGGTGTGGACTTGAGATGCCACCTACGGTGCTGATCCACCGATCGAAGGGCCATCGTCATTCTTCGGCTTGTTCTTCCAATAGTCACGGACCGGGTGAAGTCCACCATGTACAACCTCGTCCTCATCGAAATCATACGGGCATGATAGGAAAGTGCATGAGCAGGGGGCTCGAGCAATCGGAGGTAGTTCCATAAGCCAAACCTACCAAAGCAGTGTATTAGACACCCGAAAAAAAAAAAAAAAACGAAAAAACGAAAAAAAAAAAACGAAAAAAAAAAGAAAAAAAAAAACGAAAAAAAAAAAAAAAAACGAAAAAAAAAACGAAAAAAAAAAGGGGGTGTCTTTTACAGTAAGATGATGGGACTCCCCAAGAATGGAAGATCGCGATTAGATTTCCTATTATCCAGAGCCAAGATAATCTCCCCTAAGCACAAAGCAAGGTGGGAGCTCTGCGCGGCTCCATTTGCTCAACGAGACCCAGTAAGGCGGGGATCACCTCTCCAGTCTTCATCAACATGTCCACGAAAGACGTGAACATGTAAGCAGACGAAGCCAAGATACTCTCCTCCTAGCAACATAAGAGACAGGTAGGGTCGGCCACGATTGATGGAATCGATCCATAAAATCCGACATCCATACGCTTTCAGAAGTAACAAGGCGAGTCTACCTCGAAGCCTAGTAAGTCCAAGCAAGTCTACAAACTTGCTCTTATACCCTTGTGAAGTGGAGGGGATGGCAGGTAAATGTTCGGGGTCCCACCCGCTGATAGCGACAATTTCCTCAGGAAAAGGACAAATATCACCTCACGGGAAGCGAAAACATGATAATTTGGATCCCGATAATCAAGACAAGCATCAAGAACGGCTTTACTACCTGTAATGAGCTTGAGACTCAGCGAGACCCAAGGTTGTAAGCACCCATGTCATGTTTCTCAATATTCGAAAACTCGTTAGTCCCGTTCCTTGGCGAATTTCTAGGGTATTCACTGATGATAATTTTCTCTTGAAAATTTACGGGAGTTTTATATGTGAATCGACGAAGAAGAGCGGAAGAATTGTATGATTGAAAGCTTCATCGACGCTTCTATTTATACTAATTCTTCGTTTCAAAAATCGTCAGAACCAGACACCTTGGGAACAGGCGCGGCACTCTTTGCGCCTCTTCAAAGGACGCGACTCTTCGTTGCGCCTCTTCCTAACATCACTACGTGATTTCGTGTTTGGATCTTTCTAATTCTATAAGCGAATAATTTCCTATTCCCTACGGGATTTTATTTTTGTAGTAAATCATGAAATTTACCACATGTGAGTTTTCCACCAGTCCAGGAGCAGCGCATTTGAAGCGGCGTCGACATTTGGCCCATTTTTATATTGTTTCATTTTAATTCTTTCTTTTTCATTTTCACTTTTATTTAGTCATTTCATTTCTATTTTCTTCATTTTCTAACTTATATATTTCTTTTTTTTTTTCGCGGGGTAACCCTCCCGTCCATCATTTTAAAAAATTTTCATTTTTCGCGTTCTTTTAGTCTCATTTTTTGCACTAATTAAAAGGCCTTATGTGTGTATAAAAATGTAAATGAATGTGTTTTTTCTATGTAAATTTAGATGACATGGCCAGTTACAAACCAGTTGTCTACCAAACTTGTCCAAGAAACTAACTGTCAGGTACAAACAAGCACAACCCGACGACAAAAGGCACTCGAGTAGTCGTATATACAACAAAAGCAAATGTACAAACAAGGCGGGGCTTCGCCCCAAACAAGTCCGAGATGTGCTGGCGGGAGCTTCGCCCCGAGCAAATCAAGTCTAAATAAAGCGGGGGCTTACGCCAAACAAAATCAAAAATGTTCAAAATCAAGACTACAAAAGCCACGCAAGCCTCTGCTCGAGCACCCTCGCAGCTCGAGCGACCCTCGCCGTAAGAGCAGCGATCTCGGCATCCCGAAACTCGAGCTCCCTGCGACAAGCAGGCCGTCTCCTCCGGGGGTGGGCTAACTCGCTCGACTCACGGTCGGCACGAGAAGCAGGCAATAGTGGCTCGTGTCCAATCGTTAAACAAAATAAAAAAAAAGAACAAAATAAAAAAATCAATGAAAAGAGATCAAATAAGGTTCTTGCACTGGCGACGCCGACCAGAGCGAGTGCGGTAAGCGATGGCGGTAGCTAGCCGGTTGATTGGCCACCCTCCATAATGCCACGGCAAGATAGCGCGACCCTCACGTTTTTTCAAAGAAATTCTCCGTAAAGTGAACAAATTTAATCCAATGTGTTCTTACGCGAAAGGTAGAAAAACCCAGGCTCACCCCCTCGAGGTCGATCTTGCCCGGTCGTCGAGGGCGGCATCCCGTCCGACTGCCCGTCAAAATCCACGCCTTTCGGTCGATCGTCGTCCTCCGGTCGCGTCGGTGTACTCGAGTCTCGGGGATCTGCGGGGGCTCACGTGCACCCGCCCCGCCTCAACCTCCTGAAGACAAGCGACTCATTTAATGGGTGATCCTTCATGAAATTCCAAGTCAATCAAGAGAAATAAGGATGCTCACTCTTGCAGCGATCTGTGACCTCCGTAAAGGAATGCGAGTAGTCCTCGCCCGGCGGAAGGAGGGCGTCACCACAAGCATCCAGCAAAGTCAGCCTCCCTCTCAGCCTCGGAAGGCTCCCCAGACATCGTCCTAGGAGGATCAGCCAGAGAGCCTGAAGTCGGCGCGTGAGAGCAGCCCAGGCCAGCGCTTCCTTCGCCTAAGTGATCTCCCCCTTTGGGACCATCGGCGTCCCATGACAACCAGTAGGCGTTGGGCTCTTGAGTCGCGGGACTCGTGACAAAGAGGTGCGCAGGCATACTGTGAAGATGCAGGCACCTTTATGACAGATAAAGAGCAGTCATTCTATGATCGGATGAAGGAAAAGAAGTATAAATGCGTATAAACGGGATACTCACGTACTCGCTCGGGAAGGCGTTCACATCCGCCGGTAGACATTGTGAGGAAGAACGCTTGCTCTTCGTCGGAGACACGTGACCGATCCCTCGCCACGGGATAGGCCCTCTCAGCGACTCGAGTCCTCTTGGCGCAGGCCGGGAAGTAAGAGTACACACGCACAGCAAAACGGAATGATCGATGACGATCTTTTCGATCTTTGATGAAAGAAAGGAATTTATTTCTTCATCGGAAGGTTCATACACTCCGACGGTAGCGGAGTCAGACGGGCGCCGGAGAAGTCCCCTTCTCCATCAACTCCGGACCAGACCATGGCCCTCATGCAGCGGATAAGGCCAACGAAACCAGCGATGACCCAATCGGCATACTAGGGCTCGGGTCGCACAGAAATGGAAGAAGCTTCGTCGCTTGACCTCTCACCCTTATCTCAGGAGGTAAATCGAAGGCAAAGAACCACCAAAGCCACGGGCGAGCCCTGCCTTTCCCGGTGTACAAGGAGGAGGAGGCGAGTCTCCCTCCCGTGATCTGCCGTCCAGGGGGTCTTCCAGCAAAGTAATCTCGAACATAGGTGCGGGTACCAAACCCCGCCATGACGACCTTCGGCCGACGGGTTCGGCGATCGACCTCTCGCCTCGGCCGAATCGGCTCATGCAGTCCTCCCGGCCGCACCATCTCTCGGTCCCGCACGGCGGACCGGAAATCATGCGTAATCCTCCAGGTGACTCCCGCCCTCACCAAAAGGCAGGTGAAACGTGGAAGTCGTATCCCAGAAATCGATCAGCGACGGACAGGCTAAGGTTGGCCGCAACTTCCTCTTCACGATATCCCTCCCGGACCTGAACCGGAAGGCCAAGGAACGCTCCACGCTCGATCATGGCCCTCTCTCCTCTCAAACTGACCTCGTAGTGCTCCATCGCCGTCGTGTACCCAGAAACGTGGGATATTTCACGACCTCTTATTATGATTCGAAATAGCTATCTTTAATTTTGAAGTAAATTTGAAAGAAAATTTGAACGGAAACGAGAAGAGGATAAGTAATGAGTTAGGGAATTCTATTTGCAAGCTCTTCCGTCTGTGGGACAAGTGACCTGCGCAGCCCATGCAAAGTTAATACACTCTCGGGTCTCGGCCAGCGCGGGAGCTGCTCTCGGCGGCCGACCCCCTCGTCCAGGTGGGCCCGTCCACGGAATCTCCTCCTCATCGGCTGACCTCCCTCCTCAGGAACCTCGTCTGCGGCAGCCATCGCGCGTCGGTGGCTTTGCTCAAAGCCTCCTCGACCGCCTTTGGCGTCTACCTCGCATGGGAGCCTCCCCGGAGGGTGGAAGCCTCGTCACTACAACATTAAAGCAAGTTTGGGCGCGTCATGTGACGCGGGCCTTTGATTAAGAAGTTTCGAGCCTTGAGACGAGGGAAATCGCCCTTTACGGCCATCCTTGGCCGCTATTCTCGCCTTTCGTCACTACATTGTGACAAATTGGGTGAGTCGAGTCAAAATCAAAGCCTAGTTCCAAGTTCGAGTCGAAGAATTGGCTGACATTTACGCTACAATGGCGGTTATGTCCTAGAAGGTGCCACAAAAGTTGTCACAAACCAAAGTTCCGAGATGACGGGAAGTTTACCCGTCACCCGAGGGTCCCAAATATCAAATTTCATCACCGTTAGGCAATCCAAGGCCATTTCGAAGCTATTTTTCGATCTAGCTGTGAAATAGTCTCAAAATTCGCTCAAAGGGCTCGAAAACTTCGATGAAAATTCAAAAGTGAACACATAGTTATGTTCCTAACATTGCCTACTATCCATTCTAGCATCAATTTGGCAAGACAAATCCCGTTTGGGGAAAAGCCCCAAATTTTCGAGTAAATGGGTCGAAAACCCTAATGTTTGCTGACTCGAAATTAGACAAATACGGATGATTAATGCAAGATTAAAACACATGCCTCGATTAGTCATATTTCAAGCAAGCTTTTGAATCAACCAGCGGAAATGGTGAAGTTTGAGAGAGAAATTGAAAGATTTGTGTTTGAAAATAATGAATTAAAACCCTTCGATTTCGCGTTTTTACGCGAGAGTTGTCAAATTGGGGAAAGGGCGCGGCGGCGACTGCGCCTCTTCGAAGAGCGCGACTCTTCTTTGCGCCTCTTCCTTTTGTTCCCTCATACGAATTTTCGAAAATTCGTTATGAGTTCGTTATTTGTGGGCCCATCTTTGGTGCGCCTCTTCCTCGATGACATTTGTATCATTTTGGTCCGTTTCGACGATTTCTTCGTTCGACCCACATTTTATCAGTAGCGACAATATTTTGCAGTATCGTCCAAATTCATTTTATCCCTCGCTGGCGGTATTTTGCGGTATTGCTCATTTTGTTTCATGTGCAGTGGTATTTTGCGTCTTGCTCACTTGAAGTTTCTCCCGTGACGATCGAGATGCTCCTAATCGTCAAAATAATCACCCAACGAGAGTTTGCTTGAGGACGGAGGCGACGAGATACTCCCCAGATGAACCTTCATTACCCTTTTCCGATTAAGTCACTTCCCGGTCCTTTAGAAGTATCCTTGACCCTTCCCTTTAGAATTGTGTGACATGCCCTTTGAGGAGTCGTAGCCAGTTTGGCCTTGATATTAAGAAGTTTCTTGATATCCTGTGACCACAATGCCTTCAGGACACCAAGTTATCTTGGACAAAGAGTTTTACCAGCGTGTGTTCGTTTCACCAGGGTATCTGGTATAGTTTTCATATGGGTATGGAAAACTTCCTTGCCGTAGTCTATGGACTTTAACCGTCCCTCCCGGATAGTGACGAGACTACAAAAATGTTCTGACGGTAGGTCCTTGGGTTGGGCCCTTGAGCGCCTCGCGTATGTAGTGTTCCGAGGTTGTAATCTTGATTTGGCACGGTAGCTATACTTTGACTTCGCCTTGTCAGCCTCAGTCGAAGTGAGGCTGTAGACACCTGCGTTACGCACCTCCCATGAACCGCGGTGATGATTGGGCGCATGTTTGATTCGCGGAGCGATTTGTAATGATTCGTAAGATTATCGTCAAGTGATTTGCTCAAATATTAATGCCGACCTCCAGATTTGTCATCTCACGTGCCAAATCTGGTCGTTTTGTGATAATTAAGTACATTGGTCGGTCAAAAACCATCTCCGTTTCGAGTAAGCTGTTAAATCCCGAGTCAGAATGTTCTTGAATTTAGGATATTTCTATTATACATATTTCTCAAAATTCTATCTTTTGTGAAATAATATCCCGTAATATTTATCTAAAATATTTAGAATGAAATAGTTATTTCGTCCTACCATAACTTAAACACAAATCTTTCTTAAGCAGGAGAAACCTCCCCACAGAATGAACGCAGCAGGTGCTGCGCCTCTTCAAGAGACATGATGGCTGCTGCATCTTCCCAGGCCCTTCTTTGCATGATTTACGTATCTTTTTATATCTTTCCGAGATTCACTTCCAAAGAGTCTCCGAAACCCTATTCCTCCGTGTGATTAGTATAAATAGGAGCTTTCGTTCCTCATATTTTCTCGCGCGAGTGTCCGCCCTTCTCTTCTCCCTTTGCATTCTAGACTTTGTTCTTACTAATTGGCGCCTACGTGCTTGAACATTCGACCACGTGTGTTTTATGATTGTTGAATAATATCATACTCGTATTGTAACGATTGTTGGATTTGGTTGTTGATGGTAGTTGTGATTGATTGTATCTGTCTGTGTTCTTCGGGGCGCGTCCCTGGCTGAGTGGAGTCACTTGTGGGAGTGTCTTCACGCCCATTATTCGCCTCCTGTGGAACCCCTCACAGGAGGGATGTGCACATTAATGAATTTGGGTTATTCGCTCGATGGAGATGAGCGGGGATTTGATGGGTACGGCTGCGGTCCCCCACTGGCGGCGTGGAGTGACCTATTGCGATGGGCACTCTGGCAGGGCTACACACTTTAGTGTGTAGTCAGGATTATGGAGTTGGGATTGGAGTTCGGAGTATATCTGTGATGATTGAGCTGTTTGTTTACTGTGTTGTTGGTTTATATAAATTGTGTGATTAGTACTGACCCCGTTTATTGTTTTAAAAATTGTGGTGATCCATTCGGGGGTGGTGAGCAGTTATTGAGAAGGTATGGGTCGATTTACAGGGGATAGCTGGGATGTGCCACCGTCAGATGAGAGAGACTTCCGCTGTAGCATGATTATTTTAATAAACATTTCTTTTAGCTGAGCAGACAGTTGGTTTGAGAGCATGTAACCGTATTTTGGTTTTGGTTTGTAACCTTTCACTAAAGTTATACTATTTAAATGTTGTTTCGTTATTGTCTTATGATTATCATTGCCTTGGGCAACCGAGATGGTAGCATCTTTATACCTAAGTGGTCCTGGTAAGGCGCTTGGAGTATGGAGGTGTTACAAAATGGTATCAGATTTCACGGTTGAGTTGAAACCGGGGACGGGGCCAATCTCTAAGGCACCGTACCGGATGGGTCCTAAGGAGATGGAGGAGCTCAGGAAACAGTTAGATGATCTGATAGGGAAGGGATACATTAGACCTAGTGTATCGCCGTGGGGAGCACCAGTTCTTTTTGTGAAGAAGAAAGATGGGAGTTTGAGGTTGTGCATAGACTACAGGGAGCTGAACCGAGTGACAGTGAAGAACAGGTATCCTTTGCCAAGGATAGATGACCTGTTTGATCAGTTGAGTGGTGCATCAGTCTTTTCCAAGATTGATTTGAGGTCGGGGTACCATCAGGTGAAGATTAGAGAGGTGGACATACCAAAGACAGCTTTCACATCGAGGTATGGCCATTATGAGTATGTAGTGATGCCGTTTGGGTTATCTAATGCACCGGCTGTGTTTATGGATTTGATGAACAGAATCTTCAGACAGTTTTTGGACAAGTTTGTGGTAGTGTTTATCGATGACATCTTAGTCTACTCCAAGACTAAGGAGGAGAATGAGGAGCATCTGAGGATTATGTTACAGACTTTGAGGGAGCATGAGTTATATGCTAAGCTGTCCAAGTGTGAGTTCTGGTTAGAGAAAGTTGCTTTTCTGGGGCATGTGATCTCTAAGGATGGGGTAGCTGTGGATCCGGCAAAGATTGAGGCAGTGACAAGGTGGGAAGCACCAATGAATGTTGCTGAGATCAGGAGTTTCTTGGGTTTAGCTGGATACTACAGACGGTTCATGAAAGATTTCTCCAAGATTGCTAGACCTATGACAGCTTTGATGAGGAAAGAGAACAGGTTTCGTTGGGATGAGAGTTGTGAGACGGCGTTCCAGACATTAAACGAGCGTTTGACCACAGCTCCTATCTTAGCATTGCCTGAAGGGATCGAGAACTTTGAGGTTTATACAGATGCCTCAAAGAATGGGTTGGGATGTGTGTTGATGCAGTACGGTAAAGTGATTGCCTATGCTTCTAGGCAATTGAAGCCTTATGAGGAGAACTATCCTACACATGATCTAGAGTTGGGTGCAGTGGTGTTTGCTCTCAAGATATGGAGACATTACCTTTATGCGGCGACCTTTAAGGTATTTTCGTATCACAAGAGTCTCAAGTACATCTTCACTCAAAAGGAGTTGAACATGAGACAAAGGAGGTGGATGGAGCTGATTGGCGATTATGACATGGATATTATCTACCATGAAGGGAAAGCCAATGTTGTTGCAGATGCTTTGAGTAGGAAGAGTGTACATTCTTTGTGTACAGCTCTATCTTTGATGAGGTTGAGAGATGAGGTGGGGAGGTTTGGGATACATATGATGCGAGAGGGATGCTATGGGAGATTTGACAATCTGCCTGATCTTTATGATGATATTCGAGGAAAACAGGCGTTGGATCCTAAGATGGTTGAGTGGAGAGCTGGAGTAGAGAAAGGGACAGTGTCTCGGTTCTCTATTCATACAAATGGTAGTTTGAGGTTTGATGGTAGGTGGTGTGTCCCTAATGAGGAGGAGCTGAAAAAGACAATCATGACAGAGGCACATTGTACACCATATTCAAAGACATCCATCCGGTGTAGTGACAAGCTATACAAGGATTTAAAGAACACGTTTTGGTGGCCTGGGATGAAGAAAGAAACAGCTGAGTTTGTGGCCCGTTGTTTGACATGCCAGAGAGTTAAAGGGGAACAACGACGACCACAAGGTAAGATTCAGTCTTTAGAGGTACCTGAGTGGAAGTGGGAATCCATTTCTATGGATTTTATCGTGGGTTTGCCAAAGAGTCAACAAGGTAACAACATGATATGGGTAATAGTGGATCGACTAACCAAGTCAGCTCACTTTGTGCCAATGAAAGATACATGGACTAAAGCACAATTAGCTATGGCTTATCGGAAGAATGTGCTAAAGTTACATGGAGTCCCTAAGGACATAGTGTCTGACAGAGATGCGAGATTTATCTCAAGGTTTTGGAAAGAGTTGCAGGAATCTTTGGGAACAATTTTGAAGATGAGTACAACATTTCATCCTGCGACAGGCGGTCAGACTGAGAGAATGATCAAGACTTTAGAGGATATGTTACGAGCTTGTGTGATGGACTTTGGTGGTAGTTGGGAACAGAGGTTGGATTTGATAGAGTTTTCTTACAACAACAGCTATCACACTAGTATTGGTATGGCACCGTTTGAGGCTTTATATGGGAGGAGATGTAGGAGTCTGATTTGTTGGGATGACAGTGCTGAGGCAGTGGTTCTAGGACCAGAAATGGTACATGAGATGGTTGAGCAGATTAAGATGATCAGGGAACGTATGAGAGCAGCTCAGAATAGGCAAAAGAGTTATGCAGATCTACATCGCCGGGATATAGAGTTTCAGGTTGGGGACAAGGTTCTTCTGAAAGTGTCTCCTATGCGTGGGTTTATGAGATTTGGGAAGAAAGGCAAGCTGAGTCAGAAGTTCATCGGGCCTTATGAGATCTTAGAGCGGGTTGGAGAGGTTGCATATCGTCGGCTTTACCAGTGCGTTAGAGAGAGTGCATAATGTGTTTCATGTATCTCATTTTGCGGAAGTATGTGAGTGACCCGTCACATGTGTTAGAGGCAGAGAGCTTAGAGCTAGATGAGTCCTTGTCATATCTTGAGGTGCCTAAGCAGATTCTTGACCGGAAGGTTAGGAAGACTAGGAGTGGTGAGACAGTTTTGCTTAAGATTCTTTGGTCTAACCACGAGTCTGAGGAAGCTACTTGGGAGGCAGAGGAGGCCATGAGAGAGCGTTACCCTTTCCTTTTTGATCAGGTATGTATGGTTACGGGGACGTAACCTTGTTTCTTTGAGGGGGTAGGAGATGATCGCGAAGAGTTTTTAAGAACTTTTTATACCTTTTTATGTTGTGTCGGTATGTTTGTTGTGGTTGAGTCGGGTTGAGTTTGGGTTAGTAACATGTTTTATGTTGAGTTTTGTTTTGGTTGTTGAGTCGGGAGTGTTGTAGTGGGTGTCTTTGTTTTGTTGTGGTTTGAACTTTGGGGACGAAGTTCTTTTTAAGGAGGGAAGACTGTAATACTACGGTTTTATGAGTCTTTGGGTACTCTATCGAGTGGGCCTTACTCTGTCGAGTAAGGGTGTGTTGCGTTTTAAAAATTGTTTCTGACCTGTTGGGTACTCGATCGAGTAACCTTGATACTCGATCGAGTAGGGGGCACTCGATCGAGTACCTCAGCTACTCGATCGAGTAGCTGTAACGCCCCGTAAATTTCGGACCGTTAATATATTTCGAAAATAATTAATTAATCAAGTAAAATTTGACAATAATGTATTTAAAGTAAAAATAATTCAAAGAAATATAATTTTATTATATTTTGAAGAAAAGTATTTATTTTGATAGTTTTGAAATGTTTAAAAATAGTTTAAACCGTGTAAAATCTTTTATTTCGAAATAAGGGCGTATCGGGGGGAAAATGACAATTCGTTTGAACGTTGGGTAAACGAATTTGGAAATGGGTCGTATGAATACTCAATTTTATTGTAATCTCATGTTTAAGAACTTTGGTCTTGACGGAATTTGCGTTTGACTTACGGATTTAATTATTATTGAAACAAGTCAAAACCGACTCGTAAAAATCCCGACTAAAAATCCCGCACTTCCTTTTCCTCCTTTCCTTCCTCCCTCACGCGGCATCCCCTTCCCCTTTATTCTTTTTTTTTTCTGATTTCTTTGTTCTATCTTCATCATCATCAACATCAAACCATACCAAACACATTTCTTATACATTCAAGCTTAAAATCGTCACAATTTCTTCGTTTCTTATTGGATTTTTGCATAATTTACCTTTCCGAAATCCCCTCGCCGAGATCTACAACTTAGTGAAGGATTGGAAGACGAGTTTGGGGACTCGTATATTATTGAAGATAGCGGATAGTTGCTAGTTAGGGTTTGGGTTTGAGGTGCTAATTGCTCCTTTTTCTAGCTTAAGGTAACATATTTCGAGTTACTCGAAATGATTATCGTCACAATCTTTGTTGTTTTTGTATGTTTTGTAATTTTTGTTGGTGTAGTAATTTTCACATGTCTAGAATGGTTGCATGCATGTCAATTGTTAGCTTAAATAATGCCTTTTGTTAGTTTAAATTAACAAAGTTGAATTGGGGACGATTAATTAATGTTCAGACGGTCTTTTACTAAACAAAAATGAAAAAAAAAAGAGGATTAAGGGTGGGGCAGCAGGCCGGCAGGCCGTGGCAGGCCCACAGCTAGCCCACGGCTGGCCCGGGTCGGTCCATTGCTTGTTTCGCGGTTTTCCATGCAAAATTTGTCATTTCAGGTTTATTAATGACATAGTTAGTATGAGCACACTTTAGGAATTGAATCACATAAGTAATAAAAATTATGTTAATGGTAAAACTATGCTTATATTAATAGTTATCACATGTTAGGATAGTTTACAAAATGAATTTGTAAATAATAGGCTCAGAATGAATTGTATAGGGATAATTGTAATGTTTTGTTGATTGTGCCAAAACCGAGCCTTAGTCCCTTTGATCGATGCGATGTCGATTAATTGAGTGATTGGTCAGCCGCAATTTAACCCGTACCTGTCGCAGGGCTGGGGTTGCGGGTAAAAATTCGGTTGAATGATTTAGATAATCGGCCTTTATCTTGTTTTAGGCCATTTATTATATCTCTATTTCACATGTGTAGTTAGTTGAATTTAAATAGCTTCTTATTTAGTTAGTTGAATTTAAATAGCTTCTTATTTTGTAGTAATGGCCCTAGATTCCCCTAAAGCCTTTAATATTGTTAAAATTGCTAGAATTGGAAGTTAGTATTGAATTCTTATTGAGGACACTGTTGGATTTGTATGCTGAATAGACATTTATATAGCCTTTCACATGATAGGGTGTTAGCAATTAGGTGGTAAGTTGGACTTTTTGTCTTACTTGACTTGTGTGGTGTGGGCTAAAGTATTCAAGCTGGGACTAGCTGGGACTAGGTCCTAGGTGAGTATTTCGGCCTTCATCATAGATAGGTCTTTATAGTCTTTGACGAGTATATGTTCACTGCTTGATAGCCTTTGTGTTCCTGACTAGTGGATGTTTATCCAAGTTGGGGCATGACCTCAGTTACTTATTTTGATAGTAAGTGGTCAGCTTAAGTACTAGCCAACCCTTTGGTGGACTCCTTAGGGTACTCACTTCACTTTGTTTTAAAAAAAGTTGTGGGTCTTGGGTGCGGTGGTGTGTATCCGCATGTCTAGGTCTGCGCAGATTTTAGGCTAGGGTTGTGTTGTCTCTTGGCCATGTTTTATTAATATTAACCGCTGAGCCAAGATACCGGTTCGATTACCTTCCCTACCTCGTGGTATAGACTCGAGTTACAAAGTGACTATTGACGGTGCTAAGAACTTATGCCTGTCTTTAATATATTGCCCTTTCTTGTATGGTGATTTTATGAATTGTAATAGGTGAGATGTGTTTTGAGTTGATAAAGTTTGGATTACTATTTGTTATATGATTCACATGATAGTTTAGTTTGGTCAGTTTAGGGGTCATTTGCTAGAATACATGATAAGTAAATGGTTTATCAAATTGTTTACATGTTACATTACATGTTACATTAATTTTGACGATTCGTGGCTGGGAGGACTCGAAGTTACTCCCCACTGAATTGTGGCTTTCGTGTTTGTATAAAATGCGATTGTGAGTTGTTGATGCTTTGTTGGGGGTCACAGACGAGCTAGTGAGCAAGGAACCTTGGACCTAGTTTTGTTTTCTTTTGTAGAAACCTTTTATCTTTTGGTTATGTATATAACCTTTTAACTTTTGGTTTGTATATAATTTGAAGGGACATATGTCTCCCTTTTCCATTTTGGGTTTGTATCATTCTACTTTCTTATTTAGCTATGGCATGTAAAGTAGTTCATCAGCTTTTGCAAGGTCTTGGCACCCGCTTCTGGGATTGTTGGACTTCTTGAGTTGGATTGGTTGTGAATGGTTTAGTTAGAAAAATTTTTGAAATTGCAGGTTTTATCTAGTTGAACCATTTACAAACATATCCTACCAGTTTTTCCGTAGAATTTACGCCTTTAAGTAATTAGATAACGCTAAATTTTAAGGGTGTCACAGCTGGTATCAGAGCCTATTGCTCCCGACGCACGTTTGTGCACCCCACTTAAAAATCACTTGACCTTTAAATAATAAACTTGAGAGAAGGGTAGGATGGGTAGAACTAGGATTTTATGTGGTAGTCTATTTGTGATTGCTAATTGATAGGTACTAATTAAATGTTGGGGCTGTGTCCTCCAGTTAGTGCGGATAACGTCATTGCACATACACTTGTACGGACAAGTGGGAGCTTGTTGGGGTTGGTGTCCTTAACAGTTAGTGCAAGGACTTATAAACCTCTAAAAGGATCAAAGGGCATACTTTTGGTATTATTATCAGTTGATCCACGTTTATCAATAACGGTTGGCTTGCTAGATAAGTTTGACGTTATTGTCATACAGATGGCGCTGATCAACTGATCCCTAAAAGTCACACCTATAGGATACGTTCGAGAGATGTGACGGTATGAAAATACAGTCATGTAGATGCCAAATTTGACTAACCAGTTAGTCCGAGTTATTTGACTAGTAATTAGTCAAAATGTGATGTTGAGATATTATATTTAATACGGATTAAATATTATGGGCTAAGGCGAATTAACAGTTAATTCAGAAATTAAATATAAGCGTTTTATATTTGATTAATGTATATTGAATTTAATTATACAATATCGTCTTTGTCGGACATGTATTAATACTTCAACTAACCCGTGTTATTAGTTGATGTTTTAATAGCCGATAACCGATGACGATTTATAATAAACCGCGTCATATACATTTAGCAATTTTCGAGCCAGTCCACGAGGTAAAATTAAGAGGAAGTGGAAGCCCACTTCCCCATGCATACCCTCGGTCGGCGAACCAAACAAAAGGAGAGACTCCCTCTCCTTTTGACCTAGACAATTTCATTTACACGGAAATTAGGGTTTTGGAGATTAAGTTTTCTCCTAAAACCGAGATCTCACATCTCGAGAAAAACTCACATCAAGTTCTCCCAATATTGCAAGGCAATCGGAGAACACGTTCTAGCACAAGGGCATTTCTCGGACGGTCTTGGGTGCAACAATTAGGAGGGAATCTCTATTGATTTTCGTTTTCTACGCCGTGCATCAAAGGACCCGAGGTTGATTCTTTATCTTTATCGTTTCATTGTTGTATTTCGTTTATGACCATATTTCACATGTTAAATTTACGTTATAGTCCTAAATTTAAAGGGTCTTATACGGATATTACCCCACAAGTGGTATCAGAGCGAGGCCACGTAAATTTTCATTGTGATTTTTCATAAAAAACGATTTTGAAACGATTGTTTTGTCTCGAAAACCGTGCCATGTATACACGGCTGAAATTTATTTTGAAACCGTGACATGTTTTACACGGTTATTTCATCTTGTTTTTCAATTTGTTTTATGCATATTGTTGTTTTATACGGAGATTATAACAATATGTCAAGTTTTGTCAAATTGTAAATTTGTTTTGATGCTTGATTTTGATCAAAATTGCGATTGTTTTGTTTCGTCAAACTGTTTTCACGAGGGTTTTGTATTTTCCAGAAATTTTTGTCCTCGATCGAGCATGTTTTTACTCGATCGAGAGCCTTTTCTGTCTTGTTTTTGTTCGATCGAGTCCTTGCGAGATTCGATCGACCTGTTTAAAACCCCACCGCTTCGATCGGGGAAGTCCTCGACTCGATCGAAAGCAGATTTCTTGATAAAGCTCTCGATCGACCTCGATCTGTCGATCGAGTACTTTCTGATTGGCATACCCCTCGATCGACTCATGATTCGATCGATCGAGCCCTGTAGTTCCTCGATCGAACACTTTTGTCCACTGGATCGAGGGATTTTTGTCTTGGCAGCTTTGAAAATTTATTCATTTCGTTTTAAATTTTCTTTGGCCTTAATTTGTACTTTATACGGATATTGTACACTCGCTATGATTGTGAAACGGTTCACACACGTACCATTAAGTTATTTTAAAGCGTATTTAAAGTAACGGACTGTATTAGATTAAAATTAAATTGATAGAAGCGGTTTTATCACATGAATTTTAATCATTAAAAGGTGGTTTGGATAAATTTCACATAATTACGGAATTATGTCACGAATGAATTTGTTTTTAGTTGATGCATTTTATTTATCGTTAATTATGAATGTTTTTGAATGCTTTTTATTACGTATTTATTTTTTTATTTTGCAAACAGTTGTAACTTAGTGTGGCCTTAGTAGAACGTGTTACCGTAATGATGAAACACGGTCTTGGTTGTATTTTGAGATCTCGTATCTCCGTTTTGGATTTTTCACTTGTAATTACAGTTTTTAATTAGAATGTAAATAGGTTTATATTTGTAATTTTAAATTGTAATTTTTGAGAAGACCAAAGATGGAGACCGGATGCTCACTCCCGCTACTTGGATCAAGATGGAACATCAAGACAAGCTTCTCGGGTCCAACGGTGGATTCCAAAGTTGTTTTATGTTTTATTTTACTAGGATAGGCCACACTAGGAATTTTTATTTACGTATTGCATTCTTTTATTTATTTTTCCGTAACGATAGTATGCATCATATTCCGCCTAAAAACCAAACCACCTAATTATTACATGAAAACTGACACATATAGAGGTCACGAGTTAGTTTTCTTTGACATTCGTATGTCACACGATTCATTATAAGCCATCACCCAAATTAATTCATTCACGCAGACGCTAGTTATTCGTTCACTTAATATGAATTATAATTTAGTTGATGGGATCTTCCTCGTATAAACAAAAATTGAGAACGGTCTTTATAGGTCAAACTCCAATGAGTCCCTTCTTCGTCGGTAGGCATAATATGACCCCTTCTACGTCGGGTAAGTTGGAACCGATTGACCCATTTTATCTCAACACTATGGTCACTCGTGCGATCCCGTGATGTGGTGGACTATAGATAGGATTTACGGAAATCTATCGACCAAGAGTTCTTACGGAAGAATTAGCTAAACAGTTGGCTTATCAATTTACTGAAATTGAATCTTGGGATCACTTGTATCATTCTTGAGGGAGATCAATTATGCAAGTGCGAGAGTCTACATGTTTAAAATTAATTTTAAAATAGACTTAAATCACCTCGATGAGTTGCTTATTTCGTTTTGTTTTTCTTTCTTTTCAGTGTAGATCACGAACTTTTAAACTGCTAATATCAAATGGCTGGTTCTACTGATAACCCAATGCCAAGTGCCACATTGGACCGTGAGTCCGGCCGGATCTTCATGAATCGGATGAATCGTCTACTCGACCGAAGAATGATGGATCAAACTTCGCGGACTGGGAGGCGGCATTACGGAATGCCGCGCCGCCGACGGAAGCTCAAATATCTCTTGGAGCCCATCCCGCAAACCCAGTCCCACGGCTAGAGTGCTGAAATCACCAAGTTTAATGATTTTCGTATGGAAGCGGGTGCGATTAAAAACGTACTCATTTTTGCAATGGAACCCAATTTGCAGAAACGCTTCATAGCCCATGGTGCAAACAAGATTTTCACCACGCTCACCAAGGAATTCTCGAAAGCACCGAGAATCGTGACCTATGAGCATACCACTCGCTTCTTTGATGCGAGACTCCAGAAGGGCCAACCAGTTAGCCTACACATTCTCAGCATGATTGAGAATGTCGAAAAGCTGGAGACCTTTGATTGTAAGATCAGCGAGAACATTGTGATCGACCGCATACTTCATTCACTCCACGATGGTTATTCGCAATTTAGAGCGAATTACTATATGAATGATTTGAAGAAAACTCCTCATGAACTGCACTCCCTCCTCGTACAGACCGAGAAGGACATGAAGTTCGGTGGGAGCATGAAACAGGATGTTCTCGTTGTGACAAACAAGGGAAAGGGTAAGGGCAAAGCTCGGCAAACCTAGCGGAAAAGAGGTAAGGCGAAGTTCAAGAAGTCGGGTTCAGGTAAGAGTGGGCCTGGTGAGTCGAGCACCTCATCAGGCACGACAAAGAGCAAGAATGAAAACATGGAATGCCATCACTGCCACAAGACTGGGCATTGGAGACGCACATGTCCTGTTTATCATGATGACATAAAAGCAGGTCGCGTTAAACCTGTTGGTATGTCTTCTTCTTCTACTTTTATTCATATGATTGAGATTAACCACGCAAGTTACGGAACTTGGGTACTTGATACTGGTTGTGGTTCTCATCTCTGTAATCATGTGCGGGGCCTCGAAATCTCGAGCCTCTCGTAAAGGGTGAGGTTGACTGCGTGTCGGGAATGGAGCAAGAGTGGCTGCCGTCTCGAGGGGAACATATGTGATCAAGCTTCCTAGCGGATTTGAGTTATCATTATATGATTGCTATTATGTACCCAGTCTTTCGAAAAACATTATTTCGGTTTTACGCACTTGACAAACTTGGTTTTTCATTTGTAATTGAGAATAATACTTGCATTTTCTCTTTACACAATATGATTTATGGCAAGGCAGTCTCCATGAACGGAATTTATGTTTTAGATCAGACCACAGAAATATTACACGTAATGAATAAAAGGTTAAAGGTTGGTGACAAAGATCAAACGTATCTATGGCACTGCCGTATGGGACACATTAATGAGAAACGCGTAAAACAGCTCATCAAAAATGGAGCTATCTCGGCCTTTGATTTTCAATCATTTGGCACGTGTGAATCATGTCTCATCGGTAAGATGACTCGGATTTCCTTCAAAGGTGTTGGAATGCGCGCGTCGACCTATTAGGACTCATACACACGGATGTATGTGGTCCTATGTCAATCACCGCACGAGAAGGCTATAGGTATTTCATCACTTTCACGGACGATTTAAGTAGATATGGCTATGTCTACTTAATGAAGCACAAAAGTGAATCCTTTGAGAAATTCAAGGAATACCAGAATAGGGTACAGAACCTATTAGGTAGGAAGATTAAAACACTGCGTTCGGATCGTGGTGGCGAGTATCTTTCTCACGAGTTTGATCAACACCTAAAGGACTGTGGGATTGCCCTACAGTTAACTCCACCTGGAACACCTCAGTTGAATGGTGTGTCCGAACGGAGAAATCGAACACTACTTGATATGGTTCGATCCATGATGAGTCACACCGTGTTGCCTGACTCATTATGGGGTTATGCTCTTATGTCAGCTGCTCTAATACTTAACCGAAGTCCGTCTAAAGTCTTTGACAAGACTCCATATGAACTATGGAAGGGAACGGTCCCTAACTTGTCCTTTATACGGGTTTGGGGCTGCGAGGCTTATGTCAAGTGGAGACCTGAAGATAAGCTCGGCCCGCGATCGGTCAAGACATACTTTATAGGTTATCCTAAAGGAACACTTGGTCATTACTTCTATTCGCCAACCGAACAACGTGTATTTGTTGCGGCCGGTCATGATCTTAGAGAAGGAATTTCTCGAGAATGCAAAGAGTGATAGAACCTTCGACTGTCGGAGATTCCGGAACCAAACACCGAGCAACCATTGGAGGAACCTGTTCCTTCAATCCCGGCCGCGGAGAATATTCTGAGGAACCTAGGAGGTCGGGAAGAGTCTCTATTCCTCCGCACAGATACATTGGTATGGTCGAGGAACATGACATAGATGACGTTCTACTCTTAACGAGTAGTGAACCCGCAACCTATAAAGGTGCCATGACTAGTTCTGACTCAAAGCTATGGCTTGAGGCCATGCAATCCGAGATGGACTCTATGTATGAGAACAACGTATGGGATCTTGTTGACTTACCTGTTAAGGTTCGTACCCTTCAATGCAAATGGCTTTACAAGATAAAGCATTCTGTGGAAGGTCAACAAGATATCTATAAAGCACGACTGGTTGCTAAAGGTTTCACCCAAGTGCCAGGCTTGCACTACGATGAAATTTTCGCACCCGTAGTCATCTTTGCGTTCCATTCGGATTATCTTAGCGATTGCCGCTTTTCATGACTATGAAATTTGGCAAATGGATGTGAAAACCGCCTTCTTAAACGGATTTTTGGAGGAAGAGTTGTACATGGTACAACCCGAAGGTTTCATCGATCCACAACATCCTAAGAAAGTATGCAAACTTAAGCGTTCCATTTATGGACTTAAGCAAGCATCTCGGAGTTGGAATCATCGCTTCGACCAAGTGATTAAAGAAAATGGATTTACTCGATCGGTCGAGGAACCATGTTTATATATCAAGTCGAGTGGGAGCAAGATTGTTTTCCTAATATTGTATGTTGACGACATACTCCTGATTGGGAATGACATACCTCTCTTAACTTCGGTGAAAGTATGGTTGAAAAACCATTTCCGGATGAAAGATCTGGGAGAGGCACAAAGAATTCTAGGCATCCGTATCTATCGAGATAGATCACGACGGATGTTATCTCTCGATCGGGGGAGTCTTACATAGACAAAGTCCTAGAGAGATTCAAAGATGACTAACTCCAAGAAGGGGTTCCTTCCTATGGCTCCATGGGTGCATTTGAGCAAGTCTCGAGGCACCGAGAGACACCGGAAGAGAAAGAGCGCATGACACGGATTCCTTATGCTTCGGCTATAGGATCAATCATGTATGCCATGATATGCACACGTCCGGACGTGGCATATGCATTGAGTATGACAAGTCGATTCCAACAGCATCCAGGTGAACCACATTGGCTGGCTGTCAAGAACATTCTTAAGTACCTACGGAGGACTAAAGATTGGGCATTGACTTATGGAGGCGAACAAAAGCTATGCGCAACCGATTTACGAGATGCTAGCTTCCAAACGGATCGAGATGACTCGAAATCTCGATGCCTGGATTCGTTTTTACTCTTAATGGCGCTGCAGATCATCACCTGGAAGAGTTCCAAACAAACTGTTACACAGATTCTACGACGAGTCCGAGTACTATGCCGCGTCTCGAAGCTACAAAGGAAGCGATATGGATGCGTCAATTCTTACATGGGCTCTCTGTAGTGCCTAGTTCGAATGACCCGATCACCATCTATTGCGACAATAGTGGTGCCATCTTCCAAGCTAAGGAGCCAAAGTCTAGAAACAAATCTAGACATGTACAACGGAAAGCTCATCTAATCCGAGATTACGTGGAGCAAAAGGAACTAGTGATAGAAAAGATTGCTACAGATGATAACATAGCAGATCCTCTCACTAAAGCATTACGACAAGATAAGCATGAAGGGCATGTTAATTCCATTGGAATTAAACGTGCTCCTAAGTTGTAGTACTCTTTTATGGATCAGATTCATTCTCTCTTGTACTCTATACGACATCATCGTTTTGATATTTTATATATATATTTTGTTTTTCATGTGGATTTGTACGACAAATTTTGAACACCACAAAGTGAACTGAACGAACATTATATTTTTCAGTCCTTAATTGCCCACATGAGGCGATAACTCGGCAATTATTTTGTGACGTTGGTTGATGGTGGGTTCAACGAGCCATAAGTCAACCGGTTGGTGACCAATCACGGAGGCGATTTATACGGATATTTCGTAGGACACAATTGTGACATCGACGTGGAGTCCTAAATGTTTTATAACATTCGGTGCCCGGTCGTGGATAGGACCTCCATGGTGATCCTAAGAGTCGATTCTTTTGACTATCGACTGTCTCTTGAGACTAAGGCAGATTTTGGGTGACTTTGGTTTCTTTCTCACGGTCATCCGTAACAGGGGGCCAAGTAGATTTTTTCTGGGTCATTTCATGCTGTGCTTAGATCGGAAGGAGTCGAGTTGAAGGAAATATTCAGCCTTTATCAGGTACTCGATATTTCTCAGGGCCACTCGAGGAGTCAGAATCGAAATGCATGGCCATGATCGAATACGGATTCGTTTTATCAGTTAAGTTACTCTCTAGTCGGGGAAACCACTCTAGATACAGATCGATTGTAAAATACGACCTTTGCGGATCCGGATCTGCAAATTGTTTTACATTGAGTGGGAGAAATTTTAAATGAATATGAGAATCGGTTATCGCACATACACTTGTACGGACAAGTGGGAGTTTGTTGGGGCTGTGTCCTCCAGTTAGTGCGGATAACGTCATTGCACATACACTTGTACGGGCAAGTGGGAGCTTGTTGGGGTTGGTGTCCTTAATGATTAGTGCAAGGACTTATAAACCTCTAAAAGGATCAAAGGGCATACTTTTGGTATTATTATCAGTTGATCCACGTTTATCAATAACGGTTGGCTTGCTAGATAAGTTTGACGTTATTGTCATACAGATGGCGGTGATCAACTGGTCCCTAAAAGTCACACCTATAGGATACGTTCGAGAGATGTGACGGTATGAAAATACAGTCATGTAGATGCCAAATTTGACTAACCAGTTAGTCCGAGTTATTTGACTAGTAATTAGTCAAAATGTGATGTTGAGATATTATATTTAATACGGATTAAATATTATGGGCTAAGGCGAATTAACCAGTTAATTCGTAAAATTAAATATAAGCGTTTTATATTTGATTAATGTATATTGAATTTAATTATACAATATCGTCTTTGTCGGACATGTATTAATACTTCAACTAACCCGTGTTATTAGTTGATGTTTTAATAGCCGATAACCGATGACGATTTATAATAAACCGCGTCATATACATTTAGCAATTTTCGAGCCAGTCCACGAGGTAAAATTAAGAGGAAGTGGAAGCCCACTTCCCCATGCATACCCTCGGTCCAGCCGAACCAAACAAAAGGAGAGACTCCCTCTCCTTTTGACCTAGACAATTTCATTTACACAGAAATTAGGGTTTTGGAGATTAAGTTTTCTCTGAAACCGAGATCTCACATCTCGAGAAAAACTCACATCAAGTTCTCCCAATATTGCAAGGCAATCGGAGAACACGTTCTAGCACAAGGGCATTTCTCGGACGGTCTTGGGTGCAACAATTAGGAGGGAATCTCTATTGATTTCTGTTCTCTACGCCGTGCATCAAAGGACCCGAGGTTGATTCTTTATCTTTATCGTTTCATTGTTGTATTTCGTTTATGACCATATTTCACATGTTAAATTTACGTTATAGTCCTAAATTTAAAGGGTCTTATACGGATATTACCCCACATTAAATTTTTCCCTTGTGTAAGATGGCTCCGCCAAGAAGAGACATTGATGATGCTATCTTACTAGTTCTTACTCAAATTCTCCAAAACCAACAAAATCAACAGAATCAGCAAGCTCCTCTTCCTCCTCCGCCCTCGAGGGTACTCCTGCACCTATACCGGGTGGCTAATCAGTTGACCCGAATCAACACTCCCACTTATGGTGGAGAGATTGATCCAGCTGCTCTTACAGGGTGGTTTCGGGAGTTGGAGAAAAGCTTCACGTTGTATGATGTCAAGGAGGAACATAAGGTGAAGCTAGCCTCTCATTTCCTAGTACGAGAAGCAGACCGGTGGTGGTCCATGACTGGGCCTACCGTCTCAGCTGAACCAGGATTTGATTGGGTACGTTTCAAAGAGTTAGTGGAGGCCCGTTTCTATCCTCAAGAGCTGAAACAGCAAAAGTTGAAGGGATTCATGGAGTTGAAGCAAGGAAGCCTTGCAGTTCAGGCCTTCACCGATAAATTCAACGAGTTGGCTCATTATGCAACTCGATTGGTGAAGGATGACAACGAAAAAGCTTTCTTTTATCTTGAAAAGCTCTCCCCTAAGATCAAAAGCATGGTCCGTCGGGATTCCACTAGCTTTGTTTCCATTTATAATGATGCTTTATGGGCCGAGAATTCATTGAAAGAGATTGAAAATGAAGCTCGTGCAACTAGTTCTAGTCTTGGCATGAGGCCTTTATACCCCTCTTCTAGGCCCTTTACTCCTTCACCTAGGTTCATTTCATCTCCCTCTGACCCAAACAAGAGGAGATTTGTTTCTAATGTTCAAGCTAACCGGGGTGGTCAATCTTTAGCTGTTAATGATAATAAAGGTACTAGAGACCGACTGTGCTATAACTGCAAGAAACCAGCACACCCTGGTAAATGCTTCATTGATCCTATTATATGCTTTTCTTGTAACAAACCGGGCCACAAAGCCAATGTTTGCCCGGAGAGGAAGGTGACAGCTCCTACTGCTCCTGTCGTCCCAGTGAGGCCAGTGAGGCCGAAGGGTCGAATCTTTGTTATGAGCCGAGCTGAAGCTGAGGCACATCCTGATATCATTACCGGTACATTTTCTATTTTTGATGCTCCTTGTTTGGTACTATTTGATACGGGTGCCTCTTTATCTTTCATTTCAATAAAACTTTCCAATAAATTATCACTTGAATCATCACAAGAAGAAAGCACATCTATATCCTTACCCTCTGGTGATGTTTTTTCCTGTTCAAAAGTCTATCCTGAAGTCCCTATTTCTATTATGGGATCTATATTTCCAGCAAATCTTTTCCAATTTCCACTGGAAGAATTTGATGTCATTTTGGGCATGGATTGGTTACATACTTATCATGCTCGATTTGAATGTCGAGACCAGAAAATAATTCTTACAAGCCCTTCAAGTCACCGTGTGTCTTATCAAATGGTTAAAAGACAAACTGGTACTAAATTAATTTCTGCTATGAAGTTTATCAATGCAATGAAAAAGGGTCATCAAGCTTTCTTGTGTATGGTGACTTCTTCTGATTCTTCCTCTCTGCCTCTTAAAGAGAACATTCCTGTAGTATGTGAATTTCCCGATGTTTTTCCTGATGAGCTACCGGGAATTCCTCCTGAAAGGGAAGTTGAATTTGCTATTGATCTTATTCCTGGTACCGGCCCTATTGCTAAAGCTCCTTATAGGCTGGCACCGTCTGAAATGAAAGAGCTGAAGACTCAGCTGGATGACCTGATTGCCAAAGGTTTTATTCAACCTAGCTTTTCACCATGGGGTGCTCCTGTTCTCTTTGTAAGAAAGAAGGATGGATCTATGCGATTATGCATAGATTATCGTGAACTTAACCGAGTTACTATCAAGAATAAATATCCTCTTCCTAGAATTGACGATCTTTTCGATCAGCTCCGTGGTGCTTCTACTTTTTCTAAAATTGATCTTCGTTCGGGCTATCATCAAATTCCAGTCCGAGAAGCTGATATTCCTAGAACTGCCTTCAGTACGAGATATGGTCATTTCGAGTTTAGAGTGATGCCATTCGGTTTGACCAATGCTCCAGCAGTATTCATGGATCAGATGAACCGTACTTTCAGAGAACACCTTGACAAATGCGTTGTAGTGTTCATTGATGACATCTTGATCTATTCTAAATCTGAAGAAGAACATGTCCAACACCTTCGTGCTATTTTGGAGATTTTGCGCCGTGAAAAATGGTATGCTAAATTCTCTAAATGTGAATTCTGGTTATCTAAAGTAACTTTCCTTGGGCACGTCATTTCAAAAGAAGGCGTTATGGTAGATCCTGCCAAGATTGAAGCCGTTGTTGATTGGAAAAGCCCAACCAATGTTTCTGAAATCCGTAGTTTCCTTGGCTTGGCGGGTTACTATCGACGGTTTGTGAAGGATTTTTCAAAGATTGCTAGGCCGATGACTCAGCTGTTGAAGAAAGAGTCTAAATTTGTGTGGTCTGAAGAATGTGAAAATGCCTTCCAGGAATTGAAAAAGAGGTTGACTACCGCTCCGGTGTTGACCTTACCTGAAGAAGGAGTGGAATTTGAGGTTTACTGTGATGCTTCTAAGCATGGTTTAGGTTGTGTCTTGATGCAAAAAGGGAAAGTTATTGCTTATGCCTCTCGACAGCTTAGAGTTCATGAAGTTAATTACCCGACTCATGATCTTGAATTAGCTGCGGTGGTGCATGCTTTGAAGATTTGGAGACACTACCTCATTGGAGTCCATTGCAACATCTACACCGACCACAAAAGCCTGAAATATCTCTTTACCCAAAAAGTTCTGAACATGAGACAAAGAAGATGGTTAGAATTGGTGAATGACTATGATGCCGATCTAATTTATCACGAAGGAAAAGCTAATGTGGTGGCTGATGCTCTTAGCAGAAAATCTTGTCATTCTTTGAATTCTTTTCAGGAATTACCTCCTGAACTTGCTTTGGAACTTCAAAAATTGGGAGTAAGCCTTGTAAAAAGGGGCTCTCATCATCTTGATGCCATGTCAGCTGAACCTGACTTCCACCGTGAGATCCGTACTTGCCTTCCTAATGATCCTACCTTCATATCCATTCGAGCTAAAATTCAACTTGGGCAAGCTAAGGATTGTAAGATTGATGATGATGGGTATCTCCGTTATCATGGTAGAATCTATGTTCCGAGTGCAGCTGATTTGAGAAAAAGAGTTCTTGATGAAGCACACCTTTCTTCTTACTCCATTCATCCGGGAGGTACCAAAATGTACAAAGATTTGAGATTACAATTCTGGTGGCCTAGGATGAAGATTGAAGTTATGGAGTATGTCAGTAAATGCCTCACCTGTCAGAAAGTAAAGATAGAACATCAAAAGCCCGGGGGTTTACTTCAACCCTTGGATGTTCCTCTTTGGAAATGGGAGTCTATTTCCATGGACTTTGTGATGGCCTTACCCAGGACTTCCACTGGGAAGAATGCTATTTGGGTGGTTGTGGACCGATTGACTAAATGTGCTCGGTTTATTCCCATCAAGGAGACTTGGAGATTATAAGTTCTAGCTCGTACCTATGTGGATGAGATAGTGCGCTATCATGGGGTTCCTAAAGATATAGTTTCAGATCGGGATCCTCGATTTTGTTCTCGTTTTCGGTTTGCATTACAGGAGGCCTTGGGTAGTAAACTATTGATGAGCACTGCTTTTCACGCTGCCACTGATGGTCAAACTGAGAGAACAATTCAAACCTTAGAGGATCTTCTTCGTGCCTGTGCTTTAGATTTCCAAACTTCTTGGGAGAAATGTTTACCTCTGGTTGAGTTCTCTTATAATAACAGCTATCAAGCTTCCATTAAAATGGCACCATATGAAGCTCTGTATGGTAGAAAATGCCGTACTCCTGTATGTTGGGATCAAACCCAAAATGTTCCAATGTTAGGACCTGATTTGGTGACCGAGTCCATTGAACAAGTTAAGATCGTTCGGGAGCGGATGAAAGCCGCTCAGGACCGTCAAAAATCATATGCTGATGTCCGTCGTCGACCACTTTCCTTTGAGGTTGATGATCAAGTATTCCTTAAAGTGTCACCTATGAAAGGGGTGAAACGGTTTGGCGTTAAAGGAAGCCGAGCCCTAAATATATTGGACCTTTTCGGGTGATTGAAAAGATTGGTCCGATTGCTTACCGTTTAGAATTGCCCCAAACCGAGCAAGGTTCACAATGTCTTCCATGTTTCTCAGTTGAGGAAGTATATTAGTGACCCTAGCCATATCATTCAAGAAGAGATTCTTGAATTGGAGCCTAACTTGGTGGTTGAAGAAAGGCCAATTCGGATTCTTGAAAAAGCCAACAAGCAACTTAGGAGCAAAGTTGTGCCTCTAGTCCGTATTCTTTGGCGTTGTGGAAATGTCGAAGAAGAGACTTGGGAAACTGAAGCTTCTATGTTAGCTAAATATCCTGAGTTATTCTCGTAAGGTATTCCTTTTCTTACTCTTTTTCCGAGTTACTAAGCCCTAGTTAATCATAATTTAGTAAGATATCATTCTTACTATAGAATTTTAAACTAAAAGTTTGAAAATGCTTTTATGATTTTCAATGGTTTTAACATTAGTGAATGTTAAATCTCGTTGTTGGTGACGTCCCAATAATGGGTTTTCTCATTTATTGGTGTAGAAATATTTTTATATCTTGATATGAATATGGATGTTCTTGTCTGATCAACAAGAGTATCACCGTTTCATTGAAAAGATACCTATATTTTCTTATAACTATAATTTCTCCTTCTAAGTTTCGAGGGCGAAACTTTTTAAAAGGAGGGGTGATTGTAACGCCCCGTAAATTTCGGACCGTTAATATATTTCGAAAATAATTAATTAATCAAGTAAAATTTGACAATAATGTATTTAAAGTAAAAATAATTCAAAGAAATATAATTTTATTATATTTTGAAGAAAAGTATTTATTTTGATAGTTTTGAAATGTTTAAAAATAGTTTAAACCGTGTAAAATCTTTTATTTCGAAATAAGGGCGTATCGGGGGGAAAATGACAATTCGTTTGAACGTTGGGTAAACGAATTTGGAAATGGGTCGTATGAATACTCAATTTTATTGTAATCTCATGTTTAAGAACTTTGGTCTTGACGGAATTTGCGTTTGACTTACGGATTTAATTATTATTGAAACAAGTCAAAACCGACTCGTAAAAATCCCGACTAAAAATCCCGCACTTCCTTTTCCTCCTTTCCTTCCTCCCTCACGCGGCATCCCCTTCCCCTTTATTCTTTTTTTTTTCTGATTTCTTTGTTCTATCTTCATCATCATCAACATCAAACCATACCAAACACATTTCTTATACATTCAAGCTTAAAATCGTCACAATTTCTTCGTTTCTTATCGGATTTTTGCATAATTTACCTTTCCGGAATCCCCTCGCCGAGATCTACAACTTAGTGAAGGATTGGAAGACGAGTTTGGGGACTCGTATATTATTGAAGATAGCGGATAGTTGCTAGTTAGGGTTTGGGTTTGAGGTGCTAATTGCTCCTTTTTCTAGCTTAAGGTAACATATTTCGAGTTACTCGACGGATTATCGTCACAATCTTTGTTGTTTTTGTATGTTTTGTAATTTTTGTTGGTGTAGTAATTTTCACATGTCTAGAATGGTTGCATGCATGTCAATTGTTAGCTTAAATTATGCCTTTTGTTAGTTTAAATTAACAAAGTTGAATTGGGGACGATTAATTAATGTTCAGACGGTCTTTTACTAAACAAAAATGAAAAAAAAAAGAGGATTAAGGGTGGGGCAGCAGGCCGGCAGGCCGTGGCAGGCCCGTGGCAGGCCCACGGCTAGCCCACGGCTGGCCCGGGTCGGTCCATTGCTTGTTTCGCGGTTTTCCATGCAAAATTTGTCATTTCAGGTTTATTAATGACATAGTTAGTATGAGCACACTTTAGGAATTGAATCACATAAGTAATAAAAATTATGTTAATGGTAAAACTATGCTTATATTAATAGTTATCACATGTTAGGATAGTTTACAAAATGAATTTGTAAATAATAGGCTTAGAATGAATTGTATAGGGATAATTGTAATGTTTTGTTGATTGTGCCGAAAACTGAGCCTTAGTCCCTTTGACTGATGCGATGTCAGTTAATTGAGTGATTGGTCAGCCGCAATTTAACCCGCACTGCGTCGCAGGTGGGGTTGCGGGTAAAAATTCGGTTGAATGATTTAGATAATCGGCCTTTATCTTGTTTTAGGCCATTTATTATATCTCTATTTCACATGTGTAGTTAGTTGAATTTAAATAGCTTCTTATTTAGTTAGTTGAATTTAAATAGCTTCTTATTTTGTAGTAATGGCCCTAGATTCCCCTAAAGCCTTTAATATTGTTAAAATTGCTAGAATTGGAAGTTAGTATTGAATTCTTATTGAGGACACTGTTGGATTTGTATGCTGAATAGACATTTATATAGCCTTTCACATGATAGGGTGTTAGCAATTAGGTGGTAAGTTGGACTTTTTGTCTTACTTGACTTGTGTGGTGTGGGCTAAAGTATTCAAGCTGGGACTAGCTGGGACTAGGTCCTAGGTGAGTATTTCGGCCTTCATCATAGATAGGTCTTTATAGTCTTTGACGAGTATATGTTCACTGCTTGATAGCCTTTGTGTTCCTGACTAGTGGATGTTTATCCAAGTTGGGGCATGACCTCGCCATTTTATTTTGATAGTAAGTGGTCAGCTTAAGTACTAGCCAACCCTTTGGTGGACTCCTTAGGGTACTCACTTCACTTTGTTTTAAAAAAAAGTTGTGGGTCTTGGGTGCGGTGGTGTGTATCCGCATGTCTAGGTCTGCGCAGATTTTAGGCTAGGGTTGTGTTGTCTCTTGGCCATGTTTTATTAATATTAACCGCTGAGCCAAGATACCGGTTCGATTACCTTCCCTACCTCGTGGTATAGACTCGAGTTACAAAGTGACTATTGACGGTGCTAAGAACTTATGCCTGTCTTTAATATATTGCCCTTTCTTGTATGGTGATTTTATGAACTGTAATAGGTGAGATGTAAGCCGGTTACAGTTGATAAAGTTTGGATTACTATTTGTTATATGATTCACGTGATAGTTTAGTTTGGTCAGTTTAGGGGTCATTTGCTAGAATACATGATAAGTAAATGGTTTATCAAATTGTTTACATGTTACATTACATGTTACATTAATTTTGACGATTCGTGGCTGGGAGGACTCGAAGTTACTCCCCACTGAATTGTGGCTTTCGTGTTTGTATAAAATGCGATTGACAGGTTGTTGATGCTTTGTTGGGGGTCACAGACGAGCTAGTGAGCAAGGAACCTTGGACCTAGTTTGGTTTTCTTTTGTAGAAACCTTTTATCTTTTGGTTATGTATATAACCTTTTAACTTTTGGTTTGTATATAATTTGAAGGGACATATGTCTCCCTTTTCCATTTTGGGTTTGTATCATTCTACTTTCTTATTTAGCTATGGCATGTAAAGTAGTTCATCAGCTTTTGCAGGGTCTTGGCACCCGCTTCTGGGATTGTTGGACTTCTTGAGTTGGATTGGTTGTGAATGGTTTAGTTAGAAAAATTTTTGAAATTGCAGGTTTTATCTAGTTGAACCATTTACAAACATATCCTACCAGTTTTTCCGTAGAATTTACGCCTTTAAGTAATTAGATAACGCTAAATTTTAAGGGTGTCACAGTAGCCGGTTTACGGGGGGATGATTTGTCGGGTTTTGTTAATAATGCAATTTGGTATATAATTACTTCCGTCACTTTCTTTAAACACTTTTATAAACCTAATCACTTTCAAAAGAGAAAACAAACTACGTTCTTCGCATCAATCGCATTGTTGGCAAATCCCGGAGCTTGGAAGGTCAGAATTCGTGTTTCTTTATACCTTTGTAATCCTTGTGTCGAGGGTAAGATCTACGTACCGTTTTTATAGTATTTCGTTAAAGTTGGTTAAACCCTAATATTGGGATTTGGGGGTTTTGTTGTATTTCGTGATTGGTAGTGATTATATATTTGTATGTTAGGAGGAGGATTCGTAGAAGAAGCCTTTTGATATCAGCTGTTGAGACCGTCTGATTGTGTTGCTTTCCAGGTAGGGTTTCCCTACTCAGTATTTGTCCCATAATGTGTTGTTGGTGTTTTGTGATTGTTGAATAATATCATACTCGTATTGTGACGATTGTTGGATTTGGTTGTTGATGGTAGTTGTGATTGATTGTATCTGTCTGTGTTCTTCGGGGCGCGTCCCTGGCTGAGTGGAGTCACTTGCGGGAGTGGCTTCACGCCCATTATTCGCCTCCTGTGGAACCCGTCACAGGAGGGATGTGCACATTAATGAATTTAGGTTATTCGCTCGATGGAGATGAGCGGAGATTTGATGGGTACGGCTGCGGTCCCCCACTGGCGGCGTGGAGTGACCTGTTGCGATGGGCACTATGGCAGGACTACACACTTTAGTGTGTAGTCAGGATTATGGAGTTGGGATTGGAGTTCGGAGTATATCTGTGATGATTGAGCTGTTTGTTTACTGTGTTGTTGGTTTATATAAATTGTGTGATTAGTACTGACCCCGTTTATTATTTTAAAAATTGTGGTGATCCATTCGGGGGTGGTGAGCAGTTATTGAGAAGGTATGAGTCGATTTACAGGGGATAGCTGGGATGTGCCACCGTCAGATGATAGAGTCTTCCACTGTAGCATGATTAGTTTAATAAACATTTCTTTTAGCTGAGCAGACAGTTGGTTTGAGAGCATGTAACCGTATTTTGGTTTTGGTTTGTAACCTTTCACTAAATTTATACTATTTAAATGTTGTTTCGTTATTGTCTTATGATTATCATTGCCTCGGGCAACCGAGATGGTAGCATCTTTATACCTAAGTGGTCCTGGTAAGGCGCTTGGAGTATGGGGGTGTTACAGCAACCATTCCCACCTAAGCCCCGCTCATCTTTACCGAGCGCAAACCTATGTTAATTAATGTGCACATCCCCTCTTGTGGCGGGTTCCACAAGGGGTGAATCAAGGGCGTGACGCCACTCCCGCAAGGAAAACCTACCTTTAGCAATCCGCAAGGGGTTCCACAACCACAACCAATTTACAATACCAACAACAATACCAAAACCAATTAGATAACACAACCGAAATACTAAAAAATCAACAGTAATGAGTAGGAAAACCTACCTTTAGCAATCCGCAACACCGCATAAGACCATATGACGACAAGCAACCACCATTACCACTTATTACAAACAGTATGACAAACCCTATTACTACTAACACAACCATAACCAAAACTAAGGAAGACGATGATGATGATGACTTACCGACGCGTGTTCCGATGACAAAACTACTACCCGCCTCATGCTTTCCATCCCCATGGTGTTTCAACTAACAAAGGGCTCCAAAGGATGAAAATTGGTGACGGAGAGAGATGTGTCGACAATTAGGTTTAGGAGAAATGAAATAAAAACTGATTTTGGTTTCACGACTTCACGATATATATTATACCGCTGAACTCCACTTACTCGATCGAGTATGGGACATACTCGATCGAGTCACAGAGCTACTCGATTGAGTAGCCCTCGCTAGATTAAGCCTCCTAATCCCCAAAGGTTACTATGATGCAAGATCGAACTAATAAGGCTTCCAAAGGTCTAGACATGTGTCTAAGGTCCGTCAACGATGGTCAACGGGTCCTAACAGAGCGGGTATTACAGTCTTCCCCCCTTAAAAATAACTTCGTCCCTGAAGTTCAACTCATCGTCTCCCACAACTCAAGGAGTAACATGAACTAAGGTAACCGATGACAACTCATCCTGGCAAGAACAACCGTAACCATTCCCCACATACCTGATGTGATCAATATTTGAGCATATTTAGTCCCCGAATTAGCCTCGTTCCTATGCTTTTTAGTGCATATTTGGGTCATTTACTATCTTTAGTCCTTTGTTTTGCATATTCTTTGAGGATTTGTTTCCTTGGTAGGAGAGGAGTGCAAACCTTGCACTTTCATGGCAAAATAGAGCTAAATTGATTGAATCCAATGACCAAGCATCAAAGTGAAGACAAGACTAGAAGGCCTTTGTAAATAGTTTAGTAGATGGGCAATGATGAAGAAGATCCTTGCATCTCCGACAAAATCCCGGAGGATTATTGGAAGAAGAAGAGAAGAAAAGAAGAAATGGAAGGTGAGCCAAGATCCGAGCGTCTCACCCCTCGGGACGCCTGTCTAGCAGCTCCCCAGGACGCTCGTCCAAACCACCAGGCCGCTCGTCCAAACCACCAGGCCGCTCGTCCAAAAGCTCCAATCCGCCCGTCCCGACCCTTGGACGCTCGGATTGTACTCCAAAGAAACACGTCCTCTTATTCCTTCATTCGAGATGCGCATATTTTTGGAAGACTAGCTATAAGGAGACCCACATGTTTTCTTGAGAGGAGCGATTCCTCAAGGACTTAATCGTCATTTAAGCCCTTAATAACCCTAATTTGTGCACCTAATCCCCACTATAAATACCCCATTAGTCTAATTAGATTATCATGTTCTTCTTATCAATGCTTAGTGTAGTTTATATTATTCTAATCTCTCTTTAATCTTGTAATCAACTTCTAATCAAGTCTTAATACAAATCTCATTTCTTTATTGTTCATCTTTTATTTTGGGTAATTGAAGATTATTTGGGTTTATTGGGAGATTGACAACCTTCCATCAATCATCAAGTACTTCTACTATTCTTTGCATTATTATTTTGGAATCATCATTAGGTATAACTTTCTTAATCCCTTCTTAATTATTGTTAATCATCTTTATTTATTCATCATGTTTTGCTTTGTTAATATGATTGACAACCTTGTTAACATGTTAAACTTGATAATGAGTGAGTAGTTTCCTTAACTAGGGTTAATGGGTAATTAGGGGAAATCAACATGGGGGATGATTCATGCTTAATTTAATATGTTTTCATAATTTATTTGCTTGCTTGTTGTGATCTCAACTTATGCACATGTTATGTTTGATGAAATGCGAGCCTATGAATTCTTGCATTTTTTACCCATCACTTACCTTTTCAATGAGACTTGTAAGACATAAACAAACTCGAGTCTCATTAGACCATGCATATAGTTGAGTAGGGAGGATTAAGTCGACTTGTAGGTGTTGTACAATCTAATCGATTCGGCTCCGGGACCCAAACCTTCCTAGGATTGTAAGATATAAACAAACTCGATCCTATCACAACAATAATTGCTTGCTTATAATTTGAGAATATGTTTGTATGATCAATTCCCATGAATCCCCTATGAACCCATGACACCCTAGTGCTTTTAATCAATTGTTTACATCTCCTTTTAATCATCTTGCTTGTTTACTTTTATTGTTATTTAGTTTAGTGATCTTCTTATCTCAACCCAAATTGTGACACCCCTAGACACCACTACTTGCAATCGAAAATCCTACATCAATACCCGTCCCTTGGGATCCGACCTTTACTTGCCTCTTTACTAATAGTAGAGTTGTTTGTGAAGATATAAATATTGTTTTGGTCTAGGTGCTCCTAACGACAAGTAACCGAAATCTAAGCTCCAAGACTGTCCGACCAAAAATGGCGCCGTTGCCGGGGACGGTGTTAACTTGATTTGATTTTCTTAGATTGTTATTAGTTGTGTCTTTCTTTACCTTGGGGAAGTAAAACTCCTCAAGGTTTGTTCTAATTGTTTTCGAGTTGTTTGATATTTTGCATGTCTAGAAGATCACAAGGTAACTTGTTACCCATTGATCACGAAATTGAAAGAACTTTGACAACCAATAGAAGACTTGCTAGAAATACTTTGAGAGGTATTGGTGAGGTTGTAGATATTCAACCAAATACTATTGAGTTCATCAACCCTTTTGCAAGAGAAGGTGAGGAGAACCCAACACAAAATCAACCACAAAATCAACCTACGATGCCTAAATTTTCATCACATTCCGTACCAACTGAGGAGAACCTACCCAATGGAACTCCCACACCACAACACTTAACCGGAAATTTTATTGCAAAATCCGCATTCATCTAATTATTCGAAAGAAGCCAATTTGGGGGGATGCCTAGTGAAGACCCTCACTCTCACATGGAGGCTTTTTGTGACTATTGTGATGCGATTTCACAAACCGGAGTAACTCAAGACCAAATTCGATGTGTCTTATTTCCTTTTTCTCTAATTGGCACCGCGAAACAATGGTTGAAGAGCCTTGATAAGGCTACTCTTGGAATTGACTCTTGGAAGAAGTTGGTTCTAGCTTTCTACAAAAAATTCTACCCTCCGGAAAAGACAAACATGCTAAGAGCTCAAATTACGGGTTTTAAGCAAAGGGACGAAGAATATTTGTCTGAAGCTTGGGAGCGATTTAAAGGAACTTGTCGCTCATGTCCTCATCATGGACATAGTGAGTGGTTCTTGGTACAACAATTTTGGAACGGTCTTTATGAAGACTCAAGAATCATTCTCAACATGGGATCAAATGGTATGTTCACCGAAGTTGACGATAATCAAACGTGGAACAAGATTGAGGAAATGGTGGTCTATAATTCACAATATAGTAAGCCTCGCAAGACTACTAGAGGAGGAAAGCATGAAGTGGACTCTATTACTCAATTGGGTGCTCAACTTAGTGCTCATATTGATACCATCAACTTGAAGTTTGAAAAGGCTATGGCTAAGCTTGAAGAAGCCTCAAAATCACCAAAGCAACATGTTAATGCCATGGTGGCATCTTCATCAATCCCAAGTGGGATATGTGAGAATTGTGGAACTTTGGGACATGACCAAAGTGAATGTAGGGGAACAAATGAACAAGTGAATGCTTTCCAAGCATACAAGAGTGGTACCCCTTATTCCAACTATTATAATGAAAACACCAAATTCCACCCAAATCTCTCATACAAAAGCCAAAATGTTCAAAACCCTCAACCAACATACACCCCACCTCCCATGAGAAACCAAAATCAAAGACCCTTTTACAACCAAAACCAAGGTTATCAAAATCAAACTCCATACAATCAACAAAATGACCAAGGTTTTGATGTTCAAAAAGCGGTCCTCCAAATGCAAAAGAATCAACAAGAATTTTTCACTCAAATGCAAAAAGATAGCCAAGCAAAAGACATCACCATCAACAACATCCTAGCCCACACAAAAATGTTGGAAACTCAAATGACTCAACTAGCATCTTCAAACTCTCAAAGACAAAAGGGGCAATTACCACCTCAAAGTAATCCCCCAAGATATGAATCGGTTAGTGCCATCCACTTGAGGAGTGGTACGAGATATGAAGGACCAAAGAAGCAAGTTGAGGATGAAGTTGTGGAAGCTAGTGACACGGAAAGAGTTGTGCAAAACTCTAGGGAAGAAGAACCCACCAATCAAGAAGTTTCAAAGAAAAGTGAAGAAAAGGCCAAAGATAAGGAGCCCATTGTGATTAGACTTCCATTCCCGAGTCGTCAAGCTAAGCCTAAGTTTGATGACCAACTAGGAAAATTCATGGAGATTGTGAAGAATTTATAAGTCTCAATTCCTTTCACGGAATTAATCAATCACGTTCCGGCCTATGCAAAGTACATGAAGGACATCCTTACGAAGAAGAAATCAATCCGGAAGCTTGAGACTATTGCCTTCACTAAGGTGAGTAGTGCCATCCTTCAAGGGAGTTCACCTCCAAAACTCAAGGATCCGGGAAGTTTCTCTATTCCATGCACTATTGGTGACACTACAATCAACAAAGCTTTATGTGACCTTGGGCAAGTGTTAGTGTCATGCCATATTCGGTTAGCAAGAGGCTAGGAATGGGAGAACTCAAATGTACCAACATCACGCTTCAAATGGCGGATAGATCAACAAAGACACCTTTAGGGGTATGGGAAGATGTTCCCGTGAGAATTGGAAAATTCTTCATCCCGGTGGATTTCGTTATTCTTGACATGGAAGAAGACTCCAACATTCCTATTATCTTAGGAAGACCTTTCTTGCACACCGCGGGAGCGGTGATTGATGTGAAGCATGGAGAGCTCACCCTTGAAGTGAAAGATGAAACCATCACTTTTATTCTTGACAAGACCATGAGAGCTCCCCGATTGCATGAGACATGTTTAATTTTATGGTTGATCACTATAGCCGGAAGGATGATAGGAAGAAGTTGGAATTTCAATGGAAAAAGAAAGTGGATGATGCTCCGTTCAATGAGCAAGGGAATAGCAACAATGAGAGCTTGAAAAGCTCACCCATGACAAGTGAAGAAGATGGCCTCATAGGCCAAGACAAGAAAGGAGAGTTGTCTCTATCAACTCAAGAAATTTTTAGTGATCAAGTAGACGAAGTTTGCGGTCTTTGGGATGATGAGTTTGAAGAGATATTCAATCCCTATATTGGTAGTGCTATGAACCAAGACCATCATGGAGAACAACAAGTGCAAAAATCTATTGAGGACCTTTATCATGATAATGAGCAAGCTTTCGACTACTTCTTCAAGGTGTTGAGTAACATCAACAACACCTTGAACATGCCCCCTTGACATCTCACATTGGATGAGAGTTTGGTGGAGTCCTCCCTAAACCACCATTTGTAAATATTCTAACTCCCTAACTTGTATTTCAATTATTACGTTGCATTTTTGTCATTTTTGGATTTATATTTTTGTGCCTTGATCAAGATATTCATCATTTTGAGAGAAGTGAGGGAGGGACTTATGATTTTATTGATGTGTAGTGCTTTACCTTAGTGTGGGGATAGCAATTTCCTAGGCTATTCATGCCTTTGTAGTGCCCCTACAATGAAGAACACGAGAATTGAAGAATGAAAATGACACGGGTTACGAAGTACCCACGGATGGACCTGAATCCGTGTGGTCAAGGAGGAATCCGAGCGGCCAAATGGACAATCCGCTCGTCCTGAAGAACCCGAGCGCCCAAAGTCACCAGACGCTCGTCTGGTAGAGCTGCAGAATACAAAAATCTGGTCTGTAAAGGAATCCGAGCGTCTCAGCTGAGAATCCGCTCGTCTCATTCTGGACGGTCGTCCTTCATAAAAGACGCTCGTCTTTTTGCTGCTGAAATTTAGGATTTTCCTCTGTAAAGGAATCCGAGCGTCCACCTAGAAAGACGCTCGTCCCTCCACGAAGAATCCGCTCGTCTTAGAAGCAAGACGCTCGTCCTGAGGCGTCTTTTCCTGAGCCAAATTTTGAGGAATCCGAGCGTCCCGACACCTGGTCCGCTCGTCCTCCACTGCATTTTCAAACTTAACGGGTGTTTTAAAACTCTTTTTCCTCCCATTCATTCTCATTTCTTCAACATACAAACACTACCCAAACTTCAAAATCAAATTTCCTCAATCAAATTCAACCAAACCAAATCCAAACTTCCTCACAACAAAAATTAATCACTCCTTTTGCAACAACAAGTGATTCAAACACCAAAATCTTCAAATTTATACAAAGCAACATTCATTCATCCTAAATCGATTTGGGCATCACTAAAAATTGAAGATTTCAATCTTTCATTAGTGTAATCAAGGAAAGGAGAATGGCAAGAACTAAAGGAGGCACCAAGGCACCCCAAAAGAAGACACTTTCCAAAAGGCAGCTAGCTCTTTAAGCAAAACAATTGTTAAAGGCATTGGTAGTACATGAGGCAAGGTTGGAGGTTCAACAACAAGATCCCCCTATGGAAGCTACAACATCAACAACTCCGGTCATCGAACAATTATCCAATTATCCGGAGGTAACTTTCACTTCCGACTCTCATAGGGAGAAATTCATTCACTTTGCTAAGAAGACCATTATGCCTACTAAGTTTATTTGTGAAGATGCATTGTTGTAGATACCTCATTTCTACACCTCCCGCAAACCACCCGGTGATGATTGGGCCGCATGTTTGGTACACGGAACGATTTATGACAATTCGTAATTTTATCGTCAAGTGATAGCTCAAATACTTGTGTCTACCTCATAGTCGTCATCTAGGTGTCATTACGGTCGTTTTGGCAGTAATTAGAGTATATTTGGAGTCCGGGTCAAAAACCGTCTTCATTTCCTAAAACCGTCAAATCCCGAGTCAAAGTAATGTGGTTGTCTACCTAAGGTTAGGGTGTCATAAAATGTTGTGAGTATTCTCATTTTGAGTCCCATGTCACTTCTTTGGGCTAAACTAAAAGTTTACATTACAAAATGTGCATTTCATTTAGTTAAAATGATAACCCGACCTTTAGGTCCGTTTTACAAGGGGTTAACGACTTTTTTGGGTCAGGCCTATCTCACAGAAAGTTCTAGATCTTTCTTTTAGCTTTCCAACGCCACCAAAATCACCTTAATCCGAGTCTTGTAGAGAAAGTTATGCCTAAAATACGACAGGCTGTAAAACGCGCTTTCTTACGCAGGAGGAAACCACTGGGGAAAGGACGCAGCAAGTGCTGCGCCTCTTCCAAGGAGCGCAGCACCTGCTGCGCCTTTTCCCAGGCTTTCTTTAATTCCAAGTTTTCGTGTTTAACCTAAGTCGGTTGTTTCCGGATCTTTCTCTCCTTTCCTAAACCCTACTTCCTCCGTGTGATTAGTATAAATAGAGACCTTCGGTCTCACATATTTCTCACGCGAGTGTCCGCCCTTCTCTTCTCCCTTTGCATTCTAGACCACGTTCTTACTTTTTGGCGTCTACGTGCTTGAACTTTCGACCACGTAAGCTCGGATCTTTCTGAGTACCAACCTCGTTTGCATGACCGACCAATTTGACCAACTCCACAATCAATCAACTTAATCAATCTGTTTAATTCCTCTTAGAGGGCACTTTCGTCGTACATTCGAGTCGAGCATCACTAAACGTTAACTTAGTTCATCTCTTTTCGTCAAACATGTAAGTCTGAGGGTGTAAATCCTTCTTTTGTTTATTGTTCTTTATTTATTGTAATCATATTGTAAGGTTTATGTCGAAAGTATTCTTAAAACCGATTTGTAAAACCATGTTTTAAATCCTTTTTACGAATTATCGAAGACGAGACGCCGAGAAAGGACGCACAAGAATCGCCTGCGCCTCTTCGAAAAGGGACGCAAGACCCGCGCCTCTTCGAAGGGACGCAGCACCTGCTGCGCCTCTTCGTGAGGCTGCCGCAGTTCCTGCTTCCTTTCTTCTTCCTTCGTCTTCTGTTCGTCTTATTGTTTTCGTTTTCTTCTTTCAATCGTTCGTTGTTTCTTTGATGTAATAATTTAAGCATAATAATTTTAACATGTAAATCATTCATCATTAATTAATCCGTCATTAAATCCCGACTTAAATCCCAAGTAATTCATATTTGCGGGTTTTCGTCATTAAAGTCAAATTCGGGTTTTAGAGATTCGATTCATTAATATTGAGTCTCTGGAATTCGTCGTTGATATATTCTCATCCGGTTATTATCATCATTAA
>NW_027413352.1:44448-82208 GCF_048544455.1 Silene latifolia
TTTACGTATTCTTTTTCATATCTTTCCGAGATTCATCAGAGTCTCCAAACCCTATTCCTTCACGGATTAGTATAATAGAGCTGTTTCATATTTCACGCGAGTGTCCGCCCCTTCTCTTTCTCCCTTTGCATTTCCTAGGACTTGCCTATTTAATTTGGCGCTTAACGCAGCTTGGACTTCCACTCACGAAGCTCCTGGATTTTCCGAGTACTAATCCTCCGAAGCATGACCACCAATTTGACCAACTACACCAATAATCAACTTACCCAATCAATCGCTTTCCTTTACGAGGGTAATTTTTGTATTCACGAGCATCACTAATCGATCTTCTTTAGTTCATCTCGCTCACAACATTTAAGTTCTAGGTGTATAACTTATTTATTTATCAGATTTTACTTTCTTTATCATCAATTTGTAAGGTTTAATGAAAATACCATGAAAATCGATTTCTAAACTCCTTTGTTAAAACATGTTTTTGGCGGATTTCAAGGAATAATCAATGTGAGAAAGGGACGCAAGAATCGCCGCGCTGGCGTAGGGAGCGTTAGCTCTCCGCCGCGCCTGCGGAGGGCCGCCACTTCGCTTCTTCGCTTGCCCTTCCGTGAATTGGGGACTCAAAAATCCTTTCTTTCGCTTCATTCGCCTGCTAATTCTCGCCATAATAGCATATTAACTCATGTATATTATTTATCATTCATTAATATGTTTTAATTCATTTAAATTGACTTAGATCCAAGTAGTAATCCATATTTATGGTTTTCCATTAAATTCAACTCAGAATTATCTGTTTCATTGAAGTTTCGGAATTCACCTTGAGCATATTTTCATCTCTTATTCACATGTTTGCTCAGCACTGCTATTAATTCATCATGTTTAACCTATTTCATTCATCCATGTCACTAAGGGGGATGACATCTATAGGAAAACAATCGCGTTAAGGAAGCCGCCAATTCCAAATTACCAACTAACTTGATTTACTTGATATATCCTGAGTTCTGAAGGACATGAGAACCCTTGACATCCTGGCCTTCAAAGATTACATGTCTATCAAAGGCATCAAACCCGAGATGTTCTTAAGATCTTTCTTCATCTTCGACACCATCCCAAAGCAATGGTTCACTTTAGATCAAAAAGGTCGCTATCAGAGGACGCCGCACCTAGTCTCGAACAATATGGATAATGCCAGATCCAAGTCAACATGCTTACTTAGAGCCTCTACCAAAATGACAAAGAAGGATTCACCACTTCCCTAAGTAGGTGGAGGAAGACTAGTATCAACTAGTTGAACGCCCGGATGAGGCTACTTGTGTGAAAAGTTCGTGATAATCTTCAAACCTATATGCCAACACTTGAGATATCAAAACATCAAGACTTTCAAATACTTAACTGCATTTAGTGACATTAATCAAGATGACATCCGTAGCGACTCTTGCATCCAAAACGGTAGGTTTGAGGATATCGGCAACCACAGTCGCTCATACGCTCTACTAGCAAGATCGATGAGGTTAACCTTCTCGAGCTGATCCAAGAAAATCATCACCCACCAAGGAAGTTCACAAACCCTTGGGATACGATCCAACGCCTAAAAAGGCTAATGAAACAAGGTAAAACTCCAACCCATCGACTTACTCCAACCCGAAAGAAGTCCAAATTTGGATGAAAATTCCTGAATGTGAGTACCATAGGGCAAAGGGCACGGCTTAAAAATGCTACAAGTCAAACACGTGCTTCAAGATATGATTGAAGATGGTCGACTTCCACCTACCAGAGGTAAGCCCAACAACACTCAATCCTCTTGGAGTTTTAGCATTACAAGTGATTTGATCTACTCTTTAGATTGCGTCACACTCATTTCTCCCACCGAAAATGAAATTCATGCACCGAAAGAAAGGTTTCATTTACTATCTCCCCACTATTTCCACTTTCATCGACGGGCAAGGAGTGTAGATAGACAAGTGTGGGAACTAGAAAACATGGTAACGGCTCTCAGCGCTATCCCAATGCAATACCTAAAGAACGCGTAAGACTCATTGATCTTCTCTCAAAAATGCCACTATGCAAGAAGTAGTCACCGTGGTTGATAAACTAGTCGATCAAATCATACAATCAAAGTGATATCATGAGAATGAAATCCAATGTAATCAATGGGGTTTAGCGTGGCGATGATGAAGACGAATATCTCATTGAAAACTCCTTAGTCAAGGAAATAGTCCAAAATGGTGAAGACCAAGATGTGGATCACCTCACCTGCTCGGCCATATCAAAGTACTACTCAAAACGGTCCAACCAACGGCATCACACCAAATGACAAAATGAAGATGACCCACCGATCATTACTTCAAGCAATTGCACACTGACTAAGGCCGATCTTTCACCGCACCAGTGGCAAGCTCCATTTCTCGCATCGCCAAGCTTTACCGCAAGCTTTGGCCAAATTGAATGTAGCACATAACTCACCAAGAAGTAGTCAATTTGTCTTCCAAGAATCACCGGGCGTAATCCTATTACTTTCTCGGGGAGAAGACTTCCACTTTTAAGCGCTAGTCAAACCCAGCTCTCTATACATCACCGTCATTTAGTCTAAAGAAGAATGTGCCAATGACTTTGGTAGATGATGGCCCGCTGTCAACGTCATACCTTCAAAACGGAATACAACTAGGTGTTTAAGGAGTTTGATTGACTTTACAAATTATGTAATGGCATATGACGGTACACGACGGAAAGTGGGTTGGACTTAGTAACCTAAACTTGCAGCTGTTACTGACCAATCGAACGAAAAGTTAACTTCCAAATAAAGTGGACATCAAGCTTTTATTCAATATACTGGGAAGGCCTTGATTCATGTCCAAAGCGTAAATATCCACCTTCATCAAAAGATCAAGATCCTACTAAATGGCAAGTAGTGACGATCATCTACCCATCAAGGCAATAATTCCAGAAGCAATCAAACAATCAAGTCTCGCGATCCTACACTTACGAACTCTGGGGCTTCCAAAGTGTGAATGTCATAGAAAGAGTTGGCAATTCTTATACTATAATCCCTACTCCAACTTCTGGTGGTCAACCATACTCAAATCTCAGTGATACTCGAATGCCTTAAACCCAATTTAAGAACACTCTTCCACCACAAGGCCAAGGTAACTCGACAAGGATACTACTTCGGGACTAGGTACAAACCCACAAAGAAGAAGTTCTAAATGTCAAGTCCAAAATCGCAAGCACGTGGGAGTCCAAATGAGACCGTGATTTCACTTCTAAATGGTACTGCAAGAAGGAAGTTCGTAACTCTTCCACGATTTCCCCAACCTTGGCACTATCTTGAGAGGAAGTTAGCTTAATCGAGATTTTCTACGATTTCATTTATTCTCCCAAACGGCCTCCACTGCAAAACCAGCTCAAGCACTTTGCTTCAACTTAACAAGTCAGAGCCTATTGTTGGAGAAGACCGATCTCATATTAGGCTGCGCAGGACGCAGATCATTACTATGATATTGTGATTTATCGCTCAACCCCACCCGCTGATCATGTAATCACAAAACAAACAGTAGCGATGGAGAAAATTATCAAATGGACTAAAACAACCAAGGAAGACTCTTTCAAGCTTTACCATCGAGAAGAAGGAGAGATGTTCAAAGGAGAAATCGGGAAGATTTACGCAGTTCGAGCTCGAGGCCTGAGCCTGAGCCGAGTCGAGCTCAGAGGGAGCCAAGAGAATCTACCCGTTGTCATCCCCACTCCCTTCGCTTCTCCTAGCTTAGCCTCGAGTAGTCACGGTAGTTCGGGAAATGTCCCAACTATCGCTCCCTTTGGGCCACCACTACGGATGGACTGGCTTTGCTTCAACTTTTACTCAACTTTGAATATGAATAAACCAGCTTACTGCTTACTTCGTGTTCTCTTTAGTGCAATTCTGTTTATGATGATACCGAGATGACCAAGACCCACTTGACCGAAATACTCCTCACGTAGCTGTAAATATTACAAGAAGGGAAGTGGGGGCCAAATAGAAGATACCTAACCCATCAATGTTGAACCGGAATCTGGAAGAACAGAACCCAAAGAACTTAGATAGGGACTACCTTTCGAGCTTAACCAGCGGGCCGATTTCATAGACCCCAAATGAATTCAAAGACGTTTTCGGTTGGTCCACAAAGACACGCCAGGATCGGTTGTGATATCGCTTTAACATAGATTCGATTAAGCCGTGTTTCAAACCAGAAATGTAGTTTACGAATGAGAATGTAATGGGTCGGAAGATTAAAGAAGAAGCTGATAAGCAATTCAAAGCCGGGTTCACTGCCTTTAGTATTTGATCGGGTAGCTAACATAGTACCTCGTGGCTAAAAAGACTTTGGAGAATCTGTGAGCTCAGTGGTTGACTGTGACTTGAACAAAGTTTGAGAAGTCCGAAGATGACTCCCTCTAATTGACATATTGGTGACACACGCACCACGATTGACATTATCCTTCATGGATGGATATGGGTTATAACTAAATCAAGATGGCCATGGAAGATATGCACAAGACCGCATTTGTCACCCAACGGGAAATATTATCATACATAAAGGATGCCATTGATTGATCAACGCCTTGTTACATACCAACGCACCGCAACTACACTACATGACATGATGTACAAAGAAGTCGAGGTATATGTAGATGACATGATCACAAATCCAAGGAAAGAGAGGGACAGGCTGCAAACCTTCGCAAGTTCTTCACGAGGCACGGTGCAAAGTACAACATGAGACTCAATCCTCATAAATGCACATTAAACATCCTAAACTCCTGGGATATGTCGTTAGCCAACGCGTATAGAAATAGATCCCTCAAAATCAAAGCTCGATCGAAATGCCACAACCTCAAACAAAAGAAGTCAGAGATTCCTGGAAAAGTACAGTACATAAGTCGATTCATATCAAACTCACGATGACGTGAGCCTATCTTCAAGAAACTCAAGAAAAGATGACACCATGTGATGATGATCGGCTAAAAGGCGTACAATGCTTGATCGAATCATGAGATATCACAAAAACCACCAAAGGTTTCATGCCAATTTAACGTAGATCAACCTCTCTTGGTTTATATCTCACAAGAATCAAAACCGCCTATGGGTGCCAAATAGCTCAAATGAGAAGCTAAGAAAGAGCATTTACTATCTAAGTAAGTAGTTCTTGAGTATTGAAAATACCTTTGGCAATCAAAAGACATGCTCGCTTCATGGTGGGCCAAGAAGCTACGCTACTACATGCTTAGCTACTCGGGCTAAAAATATTCCAAAATGCATCTAAATACCTTCTGAGAAACCCATCCTCAACGGGATTTTGCAAGGTGGACCATGCGCCTAATTCACCCAAATATGTGCCAAAAAGTCAAAAGGTCGCGCTGCCGTCAATTCTTCGCAGTAAAATCCTATCAACGACGCACAAAACCATAGATATGGGTCATTTCCACGAGGATATACGCAAAACTGTGACGATTCTGATCTATACTTTGATGGGGCATCAAATTTAAGAGGATTCGAACAGAGTGTTCGTCATTTCTCCCTTAAGGTGAGCATACACTGATTGTCACAAACTCGACTTGAGGTGACAAACAACGCCGCAGTATCATGTTTTTCCATTCTGTTGACTACATGCGCAGAAGCTTAGTATCAAAAACTCCCGGGTACATGATTCATCACCGATCATCAAACCACAGTTACGTGATCCTCGAAAATCCGGCTTAAAGCCTCGGCACTTACCGTGCTGGGGATAGACCAAGTCGCTTCACCTGAATCACGTGAATATACCTACACCTACCCGAGGAAAATCAATTTGCGACGCCCATGGCAACTTGCATCTCTAATAAATATGCCGTATCACATGATGGAAATGCCTCGTATCGAATCTCACTTGGTGAGCTGCTTATGTCCATCAAATCACCGATGAATAAGAAACGACAGAACCCTGGTTCCAAGCAATCCCAATTTCAAGCTTAATGAACTTATCCACCGCATGGACAAAAGGGGACAACGTGCTATACGCCATTAGCCTTCCAACACATTCGATGCAAGGAGAATTATACAAAAGAACACCTCTTGGTAGTCCACGTTGCCTTGATCATTCACAGCACAAAAGGTGATGCAAAGAAGTCCACTTAATTTGAGAATGCGGTCCCCACATGAGGGGGCGCATATAGTGGCAAAAGAAAATCACACGTTAGGGTATTAGGACCACAATGGAACCGAATGCATCAAATACGTGAGACATTGCCACAAATTGCCAAATCTTCGGAATGTACAACATGTCTTTCCTTCGTTATACACTTATGGCATCTCCTGGCCATTCTCTCATGAATTGACATAATCGGAAAATAACCCTCACTTAACAGAGGTCATCCTTCATTCTAGTAGCACCACTACTTCTACCAAGTGGGTAGAAGCGCTTCATACATCGTCTTACGGGTTAAAAATGTGGCCAAATTCATACAAAACAACATCATCTCGCTCGATATGGCTGCCACATGAGATCATCACGATAATGGGTCACTTCCAGCCGAAACCGAACAATTGCTAGCAAATATAAGATTAAGCATCACCACTCTTCGCCCTATAGACCACAGGCTTCTAACGGCGCGAGTAGAGGCGGGAAAACAAGAACGTTGTCACATTCTCAAGAAAATGACTGACAACTATAGAGATTGGCCAAGCAAGATACCTTTTGCTTGTGGGATATCCATTATCTGTTAGAACGCCCACCCAGGGCTACTCCCCTTTCTATTTGACCTACGGCATGGAAGCCGACAACTCCCGAGCTAGAAATACCATCCTTACGATTTACTCGAAAGTCAAATCCTGGCCGATGGGAAGAGGGATAGATATGAAGCGAACTCATCCTCCGGATGAACGAGGCTACGCGCTTACATAATGTCAAAATATATCAAGCTTCCGTATCAAACGAAGCCAACAAAAGGTTAGCTAAGAAACATCAAAGAAGGAGATCAGTACCAAATCGTTGCAGCTTTTTATTGGCCGACCCAAGGGGAAATTTAAACCTAATCGCTTCTTTACCCATATCTAGTCAAATCCATACTCCTGTAAGGGTTGGTTAGAATCATGACTAGATGGGAATGAGTTTTCAAATCCCACAAATCCTTGACCAACTATGCCTAGTATAGACCACACACGCGCCTGCGTAAACCCATGTGTGTCGCTGTGGCATTAAATAAACGCCCCCTCAAGCCGCCGAATAATAAGTGTCACTATGTTTGCATTTTGACAAATTTATCATCCTCATATCATCAAATAAACTAAATCTGCACTCTTGAGAACAAGCAAAAGCTCATGCTTATTTTCGCCGCTCATTACAAGCTCGCTTCAACAATTATTCTTTTACATTTACCGAACTAATGCCGCAAGGGCTTGATTTTTCGCTGAATACGAGGCAATCCTCACGTGATTCAACCCGCTATATCTAAAATGTAAATAGAAGTGACATTTGCATTGCATTTGAAATTGATGCAAGAATAATAAAAGAAAATCACAACGCTTTATACAATTCATTTAACTTTTTTATTCCATTCGCTTTCTAATAATAGTAATGCTATACGATAAAAATAGAATAGGCTAGGATTCTAAAATCCTCCTTTTATTACAACAATAATAATAATCAAATAATAAATAAGACTCCGCTATTCCTTCATCTTCCCCCTTGCCCTTGTCATTCTTGTCATATTTCTTGTCACGACCTCAGCTTCGACGCCTTGCACCACTGCACCTTTAATCACCAACGCCTTCTTCGAGGCCCGACTCTTCCATTCTTGCCAACCACCATTTCAAGTGAGTAGTCTTTGATTTCTTCGAAGGATGAATGACCCGAATCCAACTTCCTTTTCCCCTCATACAATGCTTCCTTCTTTCTTTTCTCCTTCGCACCTGTAGTCAACAAAGCCTCGCTTCTCGCCTGCTTCTTCCGGTTGCCTTTTCTCCACCTTTATAGAACCACACCTACAAAGCATCATGAGAAGCTCAAGAAACCATGTTTTTCGGGGCCCATTTAATAGCCCATTCTTCGGCCTTCCTATGGTAAGCGCTAACGAGTATCATGAACTTATTTGCCTCGGATAGTCTCGCTTCTGTACCCAACTTGCCTCATCAATCTTTCCGGAAAGATGCATACCATGAACTCAATCCCTAATGCGCATTTTAATTTAGTGGGATCCAGAAGACACTCTGAAGGATTTGAGATGCCAACTACTGGCATTTGACAATCCACCTAATCAACGACCATCATCATTCTTCACCTTGTTCTTCCAATAGTCACGGCATCCGTGTGAAGTCCAATGTGTAATAAGACGCTGGCCTTATGCAGTAATCATACGTGAATGATAGGAAAGTATGAATCGGGGTCAGAGTATGAGCTGCTCGATAAGCCAAACTACCAAAAGTGTATTAGACACTGCCAAAAAAACAAAAACAAAACAAAACAAAACAAAACAAAAAAAAAAAAAAAAAAAAAAAAAAAAAAAAAGAAAAGGTGTCTTTACCGTAAGATAACCTGATTCCTAAATGGAAGATCGCGCTGGGATTTCTATTATCCAAACCCAAGATAATCTCCTACATAACAAGTCAAGCTCGGCTCACACTCCATTTGCTCAAAGACCCAAAAGACGGATCACCGCAAATCTTCATCAACGTGTCCATGGAAGACATACACATGCAACAAACAAAAGCCAAATGCCCTCTCCTAGCAAACATAAGACGTAGGGTCGGCCCTAATGAATCTCCATACAAACCAAAAGATTTCACGCGGTAAATCTGCCGATCCACCTCGAAGTTTAAGTTTCTCAATCCGGAGTGTGTCTCTCAATTTGTTTTATACTCCTCATGGAAGGGAAGGAATGGCAGGTAAATGTTCGGGGTCCCACCTACCAATAATAGAATAATTTCTTCCGAAAAAGGACAAATATCACCACCGGGAACGCTGAAACATGATAATTTGGGTCCCACAGTCAAGGCAAGCATCCAAGAATCGGGTTTTACAACCTTAATGAGTTTCAAACTCAATAGAGACCTAAGGTTATGAGCACCCATGTCGTGCTTCTCAATATTCGAGAATTCATTAGTCCATTCCTTCAAACGGATCTCCAAAGTATTCATGATGACAATTTTTCTTGAAATTTATTTTGGAGTTTTTAGAGATTAACGGAGAAGAGACGAAGAATTATATGATTTAAAGTCACGACGCTTTCTATTTATACTAATTGTTATTTCCAAAAATCCGCTTTAAAAGACCGGCTTGGGAACAGCTACTTCGCGCTTATTCAAAGGGACGCGCTCATGCCGCGCTTCCCTGCATCACTTTCTATGATTTCCGCTTGGATCTTTTCCTAATTTTATAACCATTACTTTTCCTATTCCTACTTGGATTTTATTTTTGCAAATACAAGCTTACTCATGTTTCAAGTTTCCTAAAATTACAGCACGCATTTCGATGCAACATCGACACCTTCGCCATTTTCATCACTTAATTTTTTTATTGTTATTTTAATTCATTTATTTATTTTAGAAATAAATTTCTTCTTTTCATTTTTAGGAAGTAAATTCATTTTAGAAATAATTTTCTTTGTTTTCATTTTTAACGAATTTCAACATTTTCATTTCTACACTTGTAGATTTCTCTTTTTCTTTTTTTAGGGGTAACCTCCCAATGTCCTGGGTCATTTCCTAAATTTTTTCAGATTTTTGTGTCCTTTAGTCTCATTGTTGCTTACTGAATTAAAACCATATGTATAAAATGTATGTTTTGGTGAGATTTCCATGTAAATTTGGTAGCAAGACTCACTGCCAAACCGTGTTCACCAAACTCGTTTCAAGAACTAACCGCAGTACAACACAACTAAACAAAGAAAGGCACTCGTGCCATCATATATAGCAAATGTACAGCAATCAAGCTCAGCGCCTTAACAAACAAAGTCTGTAATCGGGGTTTAACAAACAATCCACAAAATGTTCAAATCAAATGTCCAAAATGTACAAGTTCAGAAACTACACAAAAACTATCATTGGGCACCTCCAACAAGCAACTTCGCAGAACGGCATTCTCAGATCCCGAAACTCAAGCTCCTCAATCAGTTTTGAAGCTGCCTCTCCCGAGATCATCAACTTCGCTTCCACCATGGCTACCCCGTAAACAAGAAATCGCCCATGTCAATCAAACAACAAAATGAAAAATCAAAATCAAAAGAAATCAAACGAGGTTCATACTGATTTACCTTCACCACGAAAGTGCTCGATGGCGTAGCTCGTAGTCTGCTACACCCTCCATAGTGCTATGAACCGAGATGGCGCGACTCGCATTTCAAAAGAAATTTTCAAATAATTGAACAAGTTCAACCAAATGTGTTCTTACACAAAGTCATACAAATCCTGGAGACTTATTCTTCCGAATCGATGTCGCCAACGTTTAGGCCAAAGATCGTCACAGCTACGCCAAAGTCACGCAACTTTGAGACGCTTTCTTCGCCCTCCCCGGCCGCTTGTACTTCCGTGAGTCTTGATACATCAGTCATGCCCGCGCCCAACCTCTCGAAAAGACAACAGTTTCATTAACCGATGATCTTTCGCCAATTTGTAAAATCAACAAAGAAAAATAAAAGATACTACCACTAGCGCACGCCAATCCCTCCTGTGAAAGAAACGCTGAGTAGTCTCGCCAGTAAGTAATAGGTCGCTTTCACTGCACGGGTACCCTGCAGTCCGCTCCCTTCGCCTTAGTAGGTTTCCCTAAACATCGCCTCTTGAGGATCAACGGAACCGCCACCCATCTCAGAGCACCGATGAGCCAAACGCGCTCTTATACTACGTGACCCATCGACGCCCACAACAAAAAGAGTTTGCTCGGGCTCCTAGGTCAAGGACTCGCAAAGGAGGCGCCTGCATCTCCGCCAAGGTCCGGGCACCATCACATAAAGATAAGGCAAAGATTGGCATTTATGATCAATTAAAGGCAAAGTATAAGAAATATAAATGAAACAAGTGGGATACTTCACTGCCGCCACGGCATGCTCACATCTCTGCAGACATTGGGGAGAAGAACGCTGTTTTTCGGCCCAAGACATCACCCAATCCTCACCACGGATAGGCCTTTTCCAACGGCCTTCTTCGGGCGCAAGACCCGAAAGTAAGAGTACACCTGTAAAACAGAGCATAATCAATGACTTCCATCTTTCAGATTTGATAAAGAAAGGAATTACTGTCTAAAGGAAGGTTCATACTTCCAACAGCTCCAGTGTCCGACAAAAGACTCGGAGAAGTCCCCTTCCCTCCATCAACTCCGACGAACCATGGCCTCATGAAGCGGATGTGAGACTAGCAAAAGCGCAGCGAGTGCCCCAACGCCTAGGGAATCAAAGAAGGGAAGAAGCTTGCCGATAGTTCCTTCGCCTCGCCTCCAGGTAAATCAAGACAAGAACTACCAAAGCCATGCAGACGAGCTCCTCGTCACTGATAAAGGAGGAGGAGCCTTTTCTCCTCCCATCGATCATCACTGCCAGCCGCTGGGTCTTCCCGCAGTAGTCTCAACGAGGTACTGGTACCAAACTCAGAATGAATACCACATAAGTTCACATCACCACCACGGCCGAATCCGCCTCATGGTGCCTCCGCCACACCATCTCCTCGGCCCCACACTGCACTGCAATCATGCCGTAGTCCTCCGTAGTGACTCCCACCTCACCAAAAGGTAGGTGAAATGGAAGTCGTGGTCCGTGAACTCGATCCAAGAAAGTGCCGACCAGGCAAGGTTGCCCGCAACACTTCTTCACGATATCCTCCGCATCAACCAGAGGACCGAACGCCCACGCGATCATGGCTCTTCCTCCGCCGACAGCCGCCGTAGTGCTCCATCGCGTGGTGAAACCTTGAGAACGAATTGATGTTCCCCCTATAATGATTTAAAACAAAGCTATCTTTAGTTTTGAATGAAATTTGCAAGAAATTTGAACTAAAATAATGAAAGAGAATAGGTAATGAGTAGTGAATTCTTATTTACCAAGCTCTTCACCGTCCAGAGGACAGTGACCTTCGCACCACACGAGGTGCCTACTTTCCTGTGTTCTCAGCCCCACGCAGAGCTCCTCACCGACGACCTCGCCCGACGTTGGGCCTCGCCTCGGCCTCCTCCTCGATGGCCTCCTCCGAGCCTCGTTTCAAAGGGGCCATCACCGCAGCTTGAAGGCCTCGCTTCTAAAGCCTCACGCATCGGGCGTCATTCTGTAGCGGAGTCCTCCTAAGTAGAAGCCTCATCACCGCAACATTAAAAGCAAATTCTAGACCGCACATGACGCATAAGCTTTTAGGGATTTTTTTTCTTCAAAGCCCCGAAACGCTTCTTTTATGCCATCTTTGGCCATATTCGCCAACCCAATCACCATGTGATAAATTGGGTCAAGCTCAAGCTCCACTCAAAGCTTAGTTCCTAGCTTTAGAAAAATTCGGCAAAGATTGCTATAACAAACATTATGCCCTGCAGAAAGGTGCCTGGTAAAAAGTCATCACAAACCAAAATTCCTGAGATGGTAGAAAGTTTACCCATCATCCAAGGATCCTAAATATCAAATTTCATCGCCAATGGACAATCCTAAGGCTATTTTCGAAGCAATTTACGATTCATTTGAAAGCATCTCAAAAATTCATTCAAGGGGCTCAAAACTCATGAAAATTAGAAGCAAATACATGGTTATGTTCTAACATTGCCTACTATCCATTTCTAGCATCAATTTGGCAGCAACCATTTGGGGGAAAAGCCCCAAATTTTCGATCAAAAGGGCTGAAACTGATTTTTCGCGTACAAAATTCAAACAAATGTAGATGATTAATGAAGATTAAGACACATACCTCGATTAGTCATGTTTAATGCAAGCTTTTGATCAAACTCGACGGAAAATGGTGAAGATTTGAGAGAGAAATGAAAGAATTGAAGTTCAAATAATGAAATAATCCTTCGATTTCGCGTTTTTACGCGGAATAGCTAAATTGGGAAAGACGCATTGCAGCGCCGCGCTTTTTCCAAGAGACGCTCTTGCTGCCTTCTTCCTTGTATTCTCCCATAATAATTTTCAAAAATTCGTTATGAGTTCAGATTTCAGGCCCATCTTTTGCGCTTCTTTTTCAACGCTATTATATTTTTTGGTCCGCTTCGGCGATTTTCTTCGCCCGCCCGCATTTTCTCCTAAAGGCGCAGCAGATTTTGCGTGATTGCTCAGACTAATTATCCCCGCAACAGCAGAGTTTTGCAAGACTGTCATCTTGTGATTTGCACGCATATCTGTATCCAAATACCCATAGAAAGATTTCGCAGCGACGCCATTCAAGATTTCTCCCACGACGATCAAGATGTTCTTAGTCACAATATTTCTAAAGAAGAGTTTGTTTGAGACTGACGCATGCAGATTCAACCTCAAGTTTTGCCGAGTTCGCTGAGACCGACGCAGGATTCCCGTGCCAGCTTTACCGACGCCCCGCCGCCAATATTTTCTTGCTTCCTCGCCAAGTTCATTGTCTCGTATGATCTTCCTTATGGCTGGCGAGCCTCACGAGTCTAATGGACTTTAAACACTCCTCCCCGAGAATCCATGACTTCAAAATGTTCCTGACGATGTGTCCGGTCTGTACAACCTTTGAACCGCCCCGCCATTGTCCAAAGTTGTAATCTTCATCGACTGATACTTTGACTTTCACTCGTCCAAGCCTCTGTCAAAGTGGGGGCTCAGAGATACCTCTATTTCTCGCACTCCCAAACCACCCTGATGATTGGGCCGCATGTTTGATTTCATGAGCGATTTGTGATGTCTCGTAAGATTATCGCCGCGTTTGCTCAAATATTAATGTCAACCTCATAGTTGTCATCTACGCCCCGATACGGTCGCTTGGCAAAGAATTAGAGTACATTTGAGTCCTGGCCAAAAACCGCCTCCATTTCTCGACAATCATAAACTTTAGCTCAATGTTCTCGGGAATGTCTGGAGAAGTTCTATTCCATATTTCATAAATTTTTATCTCTCGCAAATAATATCCCTGCATTATTACAAGATAATCAATTATTTCGGCCCTACCATAACTCAAACGCTGAAATTTTCTTCAGAGGAAATGGGAATAGACGATTAGCAGTGTCGCTTCTTCCAAGAGACGCAGTTGATCACGCGCTCTTCCCAGCCCTCGCATGATTTACGATTTTTTATATCTTTCCGAGATTCACTTCCAAAGAGTCTCCAAAACCCTATTCCTTCACGTGATTAGTATAAATAGTGAGCCGCTCTCATATTTCACGCTTTGAGTGTCCGCTCCTTCTCTTCTCCTTTGCATTCGGGACTTGTTTACGAATCACTGGCGCCCACGTGCTTGACTTCCACCACGTAGCCTCTGATCTTCCGGTACCAGCCTCCTCCGCTGCATGACCGAATTAATTCCGACCAACTCACACCAATAATCAATTAATTAATCAATCAATGTGTTGTTGGTGTTTTGTGATTGTTGAATAATATCATACTCGTATTGTAACGATTGTTGGATTTGGTTGTTGATGGTAGTTGTGATTGATTGTATCTGTCGTGTTCTCGGGGCTCGTCCCCCGGCGAGTGGAGTCACTTGTGGGAGTGTCTTCACGCCCATTGTCGCCTCTGTGGAACCCGTCACGAGGGAGGGATGCACATTAATGAATTTGGGTTATTCGCTCGATGGAGATGAGCGGGGATTTGGTGGGTACGGCTGCGGTCCCCCACTGGCGGCGTGGAGTGACCTGTTGCGATGGGCACTCTGGCAGGGCTACACACTTTAGTGTGTAGTCAGGATTATGGAGTTGGGATTGGAGTTCGGAGTATATCTGTGATGATTGAGCTGTTTGTTTACTGTGTTGTTGGTTTATATAAATTGTGTGATTAGTACTGACCCCGTTTATTGTTTTAAAAACTGTTGTGATTCATTCGGAGGTGGTGAGCAGTTATTGAGAAGGTATGAGTCGATTTACAGGGGATAGCTGGGATGTGCCACCGTCAGATGATAGAGACTTCCGCTGTAGCATGATTATTTTAATAAACATTTCTTTTAGCTGAGCAGACAGTTGGTTTGAGAGCATGTAACCGTATTTTGGTTTTGGTTTGTAACCTTTCACTAAAGTTATACTATTTAAATGTTGTTTCGTTATTGTCTTATGATTATCATTGCCTTGGGCAACCGAGATGGTAGCATCTTTATACCTAAGTGGTCCTGGTAAGGCGCTTGGAGTATGGAGGTGTTACAAAATGGTATCAGATTTCACGGTTGAGTTGAAACCGGGGACGGGGCCAATCTCTAAGGCACCGTACCGGATGGGTCCTAAGGAGATGGAGGAGCTCAGGAAATAGTTAGATGATCTGATAGAGAAGGGATACATTAGACCTAGTGTATCGCCGTGGGGAGCACCAGTTCTTTTTGTGAAGAATAAAGATGGGAGTTTGAGGTTGTGCATAGACTACAGGGAGCTGAACCGAATGACAGTCAAGAACAGGTATCCTTTGCCAAGGATAGATGACCTGTTTGATCAGTTGAGTAGTGCATCAGTCTTTTCCAAGATTGATTTGAGGTCGGGGTACCATCAGGTGAAGATTAGAGAGGTGGACATACCCAAGACAGCTTTCACATCGAGGTATGGCCATTATGAGTATGTAGTGATGCCGTTTGGGTTATCTAATGCACCGGCTGTGTTTATGGATTTGATGAACAGAATCTTCAGACAGTTTTTGGACAAGTTTGTGGTAGTGTTTATCGATGACATCTTAGTCTACTCCAAGACTAAGGAGGAGAATGAGGAGCATCTGAGGATTATGTTACAGACTTTGAGGGAGCATGAGTTATATGCTAAGCTGTCCAAGTGTGAGTTCTGGTTAGAGAAAGTTGCTTTTCTGGGGCATGTGATCTCTAAGGATGGGGTAGCTGTGGATCCGGCAAAGATTGAGGCAGTGACAAGGTGGGAAGCACCAAAGAATGTTGCTGAGATCAGGAGTTTCTTGGGTTTAGCTGGATACTACAGACGGTTCATGAAAGATTTCTCCAAGATTGCTAGACCTATGACAGCTTTGATGAGGAAAGAGAACAGGTTTCGTTGGGATGAGAGTTGTGAGACGGCGTTCCAGACATTAAACGAGCGTTTGACCACAGCTCCTATCTTAGCATTGCCTGAAGGGATCGAGAACTTTGAGGTTTATACAGATGCCTCAAAGAATGGGTTGGGATGTGTGTTGATGAAGAACGGTAAAGTGATTGCCTATGCTTCTAGGCAATTGAAGCCTTATGAGGAGAACTATCCTACACATGATCTAGAGTTGGGTGCAGTAGTGTTTGCTCTCAAGATATGGAGACATTACCTTTATGGGGCGACCTTTAAGGTATTTTCGTATCACAAGAGTCTCAAGTACATCTTCACTCAAAAGGAGTTGAACATGAGACAAAGGAGGTGGATGGAGCTGATTGGCGATTATGACATGGATATTATCTACCATGAAGGGAAAGCCAATGTTGTTGCAGATGCTTTGAGTAGGAAGAGTGTACATTCTTTGTGTACAGTTCTATCTTTGATGAGGTTGAGAGATGAGGTTGGGAGGTTTGGGATACATATGATGCAGAGAGGGGATGCTATGGGAGATTTGACAGTACAACCTGATCTTTATGATGATATTCGAGGAAAACAGGCGTTGGATCCTAAGATGGTTGAGTGGAGAGCTGGAGTAGAGAAAGGGACAGTGTCTCGGTTCTCTATTCATACAAATGGTAGTTTGAGGTTTGATGGTAGGTGGTGTGTCCCTAATGAGGAGGAGCTGAAAAAGACAATCATGACAGAGGCACATTGTACACCATATTCAGTACATCCAGGTAGTGACAAGCTATACAAGGATTTAAAGAACACGTTTTGGTGGCCTGGGATTAAGAAAGAAACAGCTGAGTTTGTGGCCCGTTGTTTGACATGCCAGAGAGTTAAAGGGGAACAACGACGACCACAAGGTAAGATTCAGTCTTTAGAGGTACCTGAGTGGAAGTGGGAATCCATTTCTATGGATTTTATCGTGGGTTTGCCAAAGAGTCAACAGGGTAACAACATGATATGGGTAATAGTGGATCGACTAACCAAGTCAGCTCACTTTGTGCCAATGAAAGATACATGGACTAAAGCACAATTAGCTATGGCTTATCGGAAGAATGTGCTAAAGTTACATGGAGTCCCTAAGGACATAGTGTCTGACAGAGATGCGAGATTTATATCAAGGTTTTGGAAAGAGTTGCAAGAATCTTTGGGAACAACTTTGAAGATGAGTACAACATTTCATCCTGCGACAGGCGGTCAGACTGAGAGAATGATCAAGACTTTAGAGGATATGTTACGAGCTTGTGTGATGGACTTTGGTGGTAGTTGGGAACAGAGGTTGGATTTGATAGAGTTTTCTTACAACAACAGCTATCACACTAGTATTGGTATGGCACCGTTTGAGGCTTTATATGGGAGGAGATGTAGGAGTCCGATTTGTTGGGACGACAGTGCTGAGGCAGTGGTTCTAGGACCAGAAATGGTACATGAGATGGTTGAGCAGATTAAGATGATCAGGGAACGTATGAGAGCAGCTCAGGATAGGCAAAAGAGTTATGCAGATCTACATCGCCGGGATATAGAGTTTCAGGTTGGGGACAAGGTTCTTCTGAAAGTGTCTCCTATGCGTGGGTTTATGAGATTTGTGAAGAAAGGCAAGCTGAGTCAGAAGTTCATCGGGCCTTATGAGATCTTAGAGCGGGTTGGAGAGGTTGCATATCGTCTGGCTTTACCAGCTGCGTTAGAGAGAGTGCATAATGTGTTTCATGTATCTCAGCTGCGGAAGTATGTGAGTGACCCGTCACATGTGTTAGAGGCAGAGAGCTTAGAGCTAGATGAGTCCTTGTCATATCTTGAGGTGCCTAAGCAGATTCTTGACCGGAAGGTTAGGAAGACTAGGAGTGGTGAGACAGTTTTGCTTAAGATCCTTTGGTCTAACAACGAGTCTGAGGAAGCTACTTGGGAGGCAGAGGAGGCCATGAGAGAGCGTTACCCTTTTTTTTTTATCAGGTATGTATGGTTACGGGGACGTAACCTTGTTTCTTTTAGGGGGTAGGAGATGATCGCGAAGAGTTTTTAAGAACTTTTTATACCGTTTTATGTTGTGTCGGTATGTTTGTTGTGGTTGAGTCGGGTTGAGTTTGGGTTAGTAACATGTTTTATGTTGAGTTTTGTTTTGGTTGTTGAGTCGGGAGTGTTGTAGTGGGTGTCTTTGTTTTGTTGTGGTTTGAACTTCGGGGACGAAGTTCTTTTTAAGGAGGGAAGACTGTAATACTACGGTTTTATGAGTCTTTGGGTACTCTATCGAGTGGGCCTTACTCTGTCGAGTAAGGGTGTGTTGCGTTTTAAAAATAGTTTCTGACCTGTTGAGTACTCGATCGAGTAACCTTGATACTCGATCGAGTAGGGGGCACTCGATCGAGTACCTCAGCTACTCGATCGAGTAGCCGGTTTACGGGGGGATGATTTGTCGGGTTTTGTTAATAATGCGATTTGGTATATAATTACTTCCGTCACTTTCTTTAAACACTTTTATAAACCTAATCACTTTCAAAAGAGAAAACAAACTACGTTCTTCGCATCAATCGCATTGTTGGCAAATCCCGGAGCTTGGAAGGTCAGAATTCGTGTTTCTTTATACCTTTGTAATCCTTGTGTCGAGGATAAGATCTACGTACCGTTTTTATAGTATTTCGTTAAAGTTGGTTAAACCCTAATATTGGGATTTGGGGGTTTTGTTGTATTTCGTGATTGGTAGTGATTATATATTTGTATGTTAGGAGGAGGATTCGTAGAAGAAGCCTTTTGATATCAGCTGTTGAGACCGTCTGATTGTGTTGCTTTCCAGGTAGGGTTTCCCTACTCAGTATTAGTCCCATAATGTGTTGTTGGTGTTTTGTGATTGTTGAATAATATCATACTCGTATTGTGACGATTGTTGGATTTGGTTGTTGATGGTAGTTGTGATTGATTGTATCTGTCTGTGTTCTTCGAGGCGCGTCCCTGGCTGAGTGGAGTCACTTGCAGGAGTGGCTTCACGCCCATTATTCGCCTCCTGTGGAACCCGTCACAGGAGGGATGTGCACATTAATGAATTTGGGTTATTCGCTCGATGGAGATGAGCGGAGATTTGATGGGTACGGCTGCGGTCCCCCACTGGCGGCGTGGAGTGACCTATTGCGATGGGCACTCTGGCAGGGCTACACACTTTAGTGTGTAGTCAGGATTATGGAGTTGGGATTGGAGTTCGGAGTATATCTGTGATGATTGAGCTGTTTGTTTACTGTGTTGTTGGTTTATATAAATTGTGTGATTAGTACTGACCCCGTTTATTGTTTTAAAAACTGTTGTGATTCATTCGGAGGTGGTGAGCAGTTATTGAGAAGGTATGAGTCGATTTACAGGGGATAGCTGGGATGTGCCACCGTCAGATGATAGAGTCTTCCACTGTAGCATGATTAGTTTAATAAACATTTCTTTTAGCTGAGCAGACAGTTGGTTTGAGAGCATGTAACCGTATTTTGGTTTTGGTTTGTAACCTTTTACTAAAGTTATACTATTTAAATGTTGTTTCGTTATTGTCTTATGATTATCATTGCCTCGGGCAACCGAGATGGTAGCATCTTTATACCTAAGTGGTCCTGGTAAGGCGCTTGGAGTATGGGGGTGTTACAGCAACCATTCCCACCTAAGCCCCGCTCATCTTTACCGAGCGCAAACCTATGTTAATTAATGTGCACATCCCCTCTTGTGGCGGGTTCCACAAGGGGCGAATCAAGGGCGTGACGCCACTCCCGCAAGGAAAACCTACCTTTAGCAATCCGCAAGGGGTTCCACAACCACAACCAATTTACAATACCAACAACAATACCAAAACCAATTAGATAACACAACCGAAATACTAAAAAATCAACAGTAATGAGTAGGAAAACCTACCTTTAGCAATCCGCAACACCGCATAAGACCATATGACGACAAGCAACCACCATTACCACTTATTACAAACAGTATGACAAACCCTATTACTACTAACACAACCATAAACAAAACTAAGGAAGACGATGATGATGATGACTTACCGACGCGTGTTCCGATGACAAAACTACTACCCGCCTCATGCTTTCCATCCCCATGGTGTTTCAACTAACAAAGGGCTCCAAAGGATGAAAATTGGTGACGGAGAGAGATGTGTCGACAATTAGGTTTAGGAGAAATGAAATAAAAACTGATTTTGGTTTCACGACTTCACGATATATATTATACCGCTGAACTCCACTTACTCGATCGAGTATGGGACATACTCGATCGAGTCACAGAGCTACTCGATTGAGTAGCCCTCGCTAGATTGAGCCTCCTAATCCCCAAAGGTTACTATGATGCAAGATTGAACTAATAAGGCTTCCAAAGGTCTAGACATGTGTCTAAGGTCAGTCAACGGGTCCTAACAGAGCGGGTATTACAGTCTTCCCCCCTTAAAAATAACTTCGTCCCTGAAGTTCAACTCATCGTCTCCCACAACTCAAGGAGTAACATGAACTAAGGTAACCGATGACAACTCATCCTGGCAAGAACAACCGTAACCATTCCCCACATACCTGATGTGATCAATATTTGAGCATATTTAGTCCCCGAATTAGCCTCGTTCCTATGCTTTTTAGTGCATATTTGGGTCATTTACTATCTTTAGTCCTTTGTTTTGCATATTCTTTGAGGATTTGTTTCCTTGGTAGGAGAGGAGTGCAAACCTTGCACTTTCATGGCAAAATAGAGCTAAATTGATTGAATCCAATGACCAAGCATCAAAGTGAAGACAAGACTAGAAGGCCTTTGTACATAATGTAGTAGATGGGCAATGATGAAGAAGATCCTTGCATCTCCGACAAAATCCCGGAGGATTATTGGAAGAAGAAGAGAAGAAAAGAAGAAATGGAAGGTGAGCCAAGATCCGAGCGTCTCACCCCTCGGGACGCCTGTCTAGCAGCTCCCCAGGACGCTCGTCCAAACCACCAGGCCGCTCGTCCAAACCACCAGGCCGCTCGTCCAAAAGCTCCAATCCGCCCATCCCGACCCTTGGACGCTCGGATTATACTCCAAAGAAACACGTCCTCTTATTCCTTCATTCGAGATGCGCATATTTTTGGAAGACTAGCTATAAGGAGACCCACATCTTTTCTTGAGAGGAGCGATTCCTCAAGGACTTAATCGTCATTTAAGCCCTTAATAACCCTAATTTGTGCACCTAATCCCCACTATAAATACCCCATTAGTCTAATTAGATTATCATGTTCGTCTTATCAATGCTTAGTGTAGTTTATATTATTCTAATCTCTCTTTAATCTTGTAATCAACTTCTAATCAAGTCTTAATACAAATCTCATTTCTTTAATTTCTTTATTGTTCATCTTTTATTTTGGGTATTTGAAGATTATTTGGGTTTATTGGGAGATTGACAACATTTCATCAATCATCAAGTACTTCTACTATTCTTTGCATTATTATTTTGGAATCATCATTAGGTATAACTCTCTTAATCCCTTCTTAATTATTGTTAATCATCTTTATTTATTCATCATGTTTTGCTTTGTTAATATGATTGACAACCTTGTTAACATGTTAAACTTGATAATGAGTGAGTAGTTTCCTTAACTAGGGTTAATGGGTAATTAGGGGAAATCAACATGGGGGATGATTCATGCTTAATTTAATATGTTTTCATAATTTATTTGCTTGCTTGTTGTGATCTCAACTTATGCACATGTTATGTTTGATGAAATGCGAGCCTATGAATCCTTGCATTTTTTACCCATCACTTACCTTTTCAATGAGACTTGTAAGACATAAACCAACTCGAGTCTCATTAGACCATGCATATAGTTGAGTAGGGAGGATTAAGTCGACTTGTAGGTGTTGTACAATCTAATCGATTCGGCTCCGGGACCCAAACCTTCCTAGGATTGTAAGATATAAACAAACTCGATCCTATCACAACAATAATTGCTTGCTTATAATTTGAGAATATGTTTGTATGATCAATTCCCATGAATCCCCTATGAACCCATGACACCCTAGTGCTTTTAATCAATTGTTTACATCTCCTTTAATCATCTTGCTTGTTTACTTTTATTGTTATTTAGTTTAGTGATCTTCTTATCTCAACCCAAATTGTGACACCCCTAGACACTACTACTTGCAATCGAAAATCCTACATCAATACCCGTCCCTTGGGATCCGACCTTTACTTGCCTCTTTACTAATAGTAGAGTTGTTTGTGAAGATATAAATATTGTTTTGGTCTAGGTGCTCCTAACGACAAGTAACCGAAATCTAAGCTCCAAGAGAGTCCGACCAAAAATGGCGCCGTTGCCGGGGACGGTGTTAACTTGATTTGATTTTCTTAGATTGTTATTAGTTGTGTCTTTCTTTACCTTGGGGAAGTAAAACTCCTCAAGGTTTGTTCTAATTATTTTCGAGTTGTTTGATATTTTGCATGTCTAGAAGATCACAAGGTAACTTGTTACCCATTGATCACGAAATTGAAAGAACTTTGACAACCAATAGAAGACTTGCTAGAAATACTTTGAGAGGTATTGGTGAGGTTGTAGATATTCAACCAAATACTATTGAGTTCATCAACCCTTTTGCAAGAGAAGGTGAGGAGAACCCAACACAAAATCAACCACAAAATCAACCTACGATGCCTAAATTTTCATCACATTCCGTACCAACTGAGGAGAACCTACCCAATGGAACTCCCACACCACAACACTTAACCGGAAATTTTATTGCAAAATCCGCATTCATCTAATTATTCGAAAGAAGCCAATTTGGGGGGATGCCTAGTGAAGACCCTCACTCTCACATGGAGGCTTTTTGTGACTATTGTGATGCGATTTCACAAACCGGAGTAACTCAAGACCAAATTCGATGTGTCTTATTTCCTTTTTCTCTAATTGGCACCGCGAAACAATGGTTGAAGAGCCTTGATAAGGCTACTCTTGGAATTGACTCTTGGAAGAAGTTGGCTCTAGCTTTCTAAAAAAAATTCTACCCTCCGGAAAAGACAAACATGCTAAGAGCTCAAATTACGGGTTTTAAGCAAAGGGACGAAGAATCTTTGTCTGAAGCTTGGGAGCGATTTAAAGGAACTTGTCGCTCATGTCCTCATCATGGACTTAGCGAGTGGTTCTTGGTACAACAATTTTGGAACGGTCTTTATGAAGACTCAAGAATCATTCTCAACATGGGATCAAATGGTATGTTCACCGAAGTTGACGATAATCAAACGTGGAACAAGATTGAGGAAATGGTGGTCTATAATTCACAATATAGTAAGCCTCGCAAGACTACTAGAGGAGGAAAGCATGAAGTGGACTCTATTACTCAATTGGGTGCTCAACTTAGTGCTCATATTGATACCATCAACTTGAAGTTTGAAAAGGCTATGGCTAAGCTTGAAGAAGCCTCAAAATCACCAAAGCAACATGTTAATGCCATGGTGGCATCTTCATCAATCCCAAGTGGGATATGTGAGAATTGTGGAACTTTGGGACATGACCAAAGTGAATGTAGGGGAACAAATGAACAAGTGAATGCTTTCCAAGCATACAAGAGTGGTACCCCTTATTCCAACTATTATAATGAAAACACCAAATTCCACCCAAATCTCTCATACAAAAGCCAAAATGTTCAAAACCCTCAACCAATATACACCCCACCTCCCATGAGAAACCAAAATCAAAGACCCTTTTACAACCAAAACCAAGGTTATCAAAATCAAACTCCATACAATCAACAAAATGACCAAGGTTTTGATGTTCAAAAAGCGGTCCTCCAAATGCAAAAGAATCAACAAGAATTTTTCACTCAAATGCAAAAAGATAGCCAAGCAAAAGACATCACCATCAACAACATCCTAGCCCACACAAAAATGTTGGAAACTCAAATGACTCAACTAGCATCTTCAAACTCTCAAAGACAAAAGGGGCAATTACCACCTCAAAGTAATCCCCCAAGATATGAATCGGTTAGTGCCATCCACTTGAGGAGTGGTACGAGATATGAAGGACCAAAGAAGCAAGTTTAGGATGAAGTTGTGGAAGCTAGTGACACGGAAAGAGTTGTGCAAAACTCTAGGGAAGAAGAACCCACCAATCAAGAAGTTTCAAAGAAAAGTGAAGAAAAGGCCAAAGAGAAGGAGCCCATTGTGATTAGACTTCCATTCCCGAGTCGTCAAGCTAAGCCTAAGTTTGATGACCAACTAGGAAAATTCATGGAGATTGTGAAGAATTTAGAAGTCTCAATTCCTTTCACGGAATTAATCAATCACGTTCCGGCCTATGCAAAGTACATGAAGGACATCCTTACGAAGAAGAAATCAATCCGGAAGCTTGAGACTATTGCCTTCACTAAGGTGAGTAGTGCCATCCTTCAAGGGAGTTCACCTCCAAAACTCAAGGATCCGGGAAGTTTCTCCATTCCATGCACTATTGGTGACACTACAATCAACAAAGCTTTATGTGACCTTGGGGCAAGTGTTAGTGTCATGCCATATTCGGTTAGCAAGAGGCTAGGAATGGGAGAACTCAAATGTACCAACATCACGCTTCAAATGGCGGATAGATCAACAAAGACACCTTTAGGGGTATGGGAAGATGTTCCCATGAGAATTGGAAAATTCTTCATCCCGGTGGATTTCGTTATTGTTGATATGGAAGAAGACTCCAACATTCCTATTATCTTAGGAAGACCTTTCTTGCACACCGCGGGAGCGGTGATTGATGTGAAGCATGGAGAGCTCACCCTTGAAGTGAAAGATGAAACCATCACTTTTATTCTTGACAAGACCATGAGAGCTCCCCGATTGCATGAGACATGTTTAATTTTATGGTTGATCACTATAGCCGGAAGGATGATAGGAAGAAGTTGGAATTTCAATGGAAAAAGAAAGTGGATGATGCTCCGTTCAATGAGCAAGGGAATAGCAACAATGAGAGCTTGAAAAGCTCACCCATGACAAGTGAAGAAGATGGCCTCATAGGCCAAGACAAGAAAGGAGAGTTGTCTCTATCAACTCAAGAAATTTTTAGTGATCAAGTAGACGAAGTTTGCGGTCTTTGGGATGATGAGTTTGAAGAGATATTCAATCCCTATATTGGTAGTGCTATGAACCAAGACCATCATGGAGAACAACAAGTGCAAAAATCTATTGAGGACCTTTATCATGATAATGAGCAAGCTTTCGACTACTTCTTCAAGGTACCTGGCAAAAGTATACCGAACCCGAAAAACCGATCGAAAATACCTGAATCGACACCTGACCGTACACCCGAAACGTATAACTGAACTTCACCCCGAAACCTGAATCGACCTGAACTGATTCGAAATCGAACCGAATTTGTAATATCCGAAATAGACCCAAAATTGAATGAACCTGAACTGTTTCAACCTGAATTGTTTTAATCCGAACCGATATACACCTGAACCAATTTTAACCCGTACATTGATGACAGAAACCCAACTTTGAAACCCGAAATGACCCAAATGTACCTAGGCGTCACATCTAGGGTGTCTTTTTTTTACATGAGTGTCACTCATTTGACGTCAATGAATTAATATTATATCGTAGTTATACAAAAAAACATTATATATTAATTTTTTGAAAAAAATTATTCGTATTATATCCAATGTTTTGAATAAAGACCTAATCCCTTGACATCCGATCCGATTATGACCTGACTCGAATCTCATCTGCTCTGATATTAACCCGACTCGATCTTTATTTGCACCGATATTGACCCAACTCGAACCTAAACCGATCCGAAATATCTACAACCGATTAAAAGTGAAAACTGAATCCAACCTGAGTTGAACCGAACTGAAATCGAAAAAAAAGATAAACTGAAAGAACCCGATCCGAAAGAACCCGAACCGAAACTGATCCGATTGACCCGTTTGCCACCTCTAACCTTGAACATGCCCCCTTGACATCTCACATTGGATGAGAGTTTGGTGGAGTCCTCCCTAAACCACCATTTGTAAATATTCTAACTCCCTAGCTTGTATTTCAATTATTACGTTGCATTTTTGTCATTTTTGGATTTATATTTTTGTGCCTTGATCAAGATATTCATCATTTTGAGAGAAGTGAGGGAGGGACTTATGATTTTATTGATGTGTAGTGCTTTACCTTAGTGTGGGGATAGCAATTGCCTAGGCTATTCATGCCTTTGTAGTGCCCCTACAATGAAGAACACGAGAATTGAAGAATGAAAATGACACGGGTTACGAAGTACCCACGGATGGACCTGAATCCGTGTGGTCAAGGAGGAATCCGAGCGGCCAAATGGACAATCCGCTCGTCCTGAAGAACCCGAGCGCCCAAAGTCACCGACGCTCGTGCGGTAGAGCTGCAGAATACAAAAATCTGGTCTGTAAAGGAATCCGAGCGTCTCAGCTGAGAATCCGCTCGTCTCATTCTGGACGGTCGTCCTTCATAAAAGACGCTCGTCTTTTTGCTGCTGAAATTTAGGATTTTCCTCTGTAAAGGAATCCGAGCGTCCACCTAGAAAGACGCTCGTCCCTCCACGAAGAATCCGCTCGTCTTAGAAGCAAGACGCTCGTCCTGAGGCGTCTTTTCCTGAGCCAAATTTTGAGGAATCCGAGCGTCCCGACACCTGGTCCGCTCGTCCTCCACTGCATTTTCAAAATTAACGGGTGTTTTAAAACTCTTTTTCCTCCCATTCATTCTCATTTCTTCAACATACAAACACTACCCAAACTTCAAAATCAAATTTCCTCAATCAAATTCAACCAAACCAAATCCAAACTTCCTCACAACAAAAATTAATCACTCCTTTTGCAACAACAAGTGATTCAAACACCAAAATCTTCAACTTTTGAGTCAATTTTTAGGATACAAAGCAACATTCATTCATCCTAAATCGATTTGGGCATCACTAAAAATTGAAGATTTCAATCTTTCATTAGTGTAATCAAGGAAAGGAGAATGGCAAGAACTAAAGGAGGCACCAAGGCACCCCAAAAGAAGACACTTTCCAAAAGGCAGCTAGCTCTTTAAGCAAAACAATTGTTAAAGGCATTGGTAGTACATGAGGCAAGGTTGGAGGTTCAACAACAAGATCCCTCTATGGAAGCTACAACATCAACAACTCCGGTCATCGAACAATTATCCAATTATCCGGAGGTAACTTTCACTTCCGACTCTCATAGGGAGAAATTCATTCACTTTACTATGAAGACCATTATGCCTACTAAGTTTATTTGTGAAGATGCATTGTTGTAGATACCTCATTTCTGCACCTCCCGCAAACCACCCGGTGATGATTGGGCCGCATGTTTGGTACACGGAACGATTTATGACAATTCGTAATTTTATCGTCAAGTGATAGCTCAAATACTTGTGTCTACCTCATAGTCGTCATCTAGGTGTCATTACGGTCGTTTTGGCAGTAATTAGAGTATATTTGGAGTTCGGGTCAAAAACCGTCTTCATTTCCTAAAACCGTCAAATCCCGAGTCAAAGTAATGTGGTTTTCTACCTAAGGTTAGGGTGTCATAAAATGTTGTGAGTATTCTCATTTTGAGTCTCATGTCACTTCTTTGGGCTAAACTAAAAGTTTACATTACAAAATGTGCATTTCATTTAGTTAAAATGATAACCCGACTTTTAGGTCCGTTTTACGAGGGGTTAATGACTTTTTTGGGTCAGGCCTATCTCACAGAAAGTTCTAGATCTTTCTTTTAGCTTTCCAACGCCACCAAAATCACCTTAATCCGAGTCTTGTAGAGAAAGTTATGCCTAATATACGACAGGCTGTAAAACGCGCTTTCTTACGCAGGAGGAAACCGCTGGGGAAAGGACGCAGCAAGTGTTGCGCCTCTTCCAAGGAGCGCAGCACCTGCTGCGCCTTTTCCCAGGCTTTCTTTAATTCCAAGTTTTCGTGTTTAACCTAAGTCGGTTGTTTCCGGATCTTTCTCTCCTTTCCTAAACCCTACTTCCTCCGTGTGATTAGTATAAATAGAGACCTTCGGTCTCACATATTTCTCACGCGAGTGTCCGCCCTTCTCTTCTCCCTTTGCATTCTAGACCACGTTCTTACTTTTTGGCGTCTACGTGCTTGAACTTTCGACCACGTAAGCTCGGATCTTTCTGAGTACCAGCCTCGTTTGCATGACCGACCAATTTGACCACCTCCACAATCAATCAACTTAATCAATCTGTTTAATTCCTCTTAGAGGGCACTTTCGTCGTACATTCGAGTCGAGCATCACTAAACGTTAACTTAGTTCATCTCTTTTCGTCAAACATGTAAGTCTGAGGGTGTAAATCCTTCTTTTGTTTATTGTTCTTTATTTATTGTAATCATATTGTAAGGTTTATGTCGAAAGTATTCTTAAAACCGATTTGTAAAACCATGTTTTAAATCCTTTTTACGAATTATCAGAAGACAGACGTCGAGAAAGGACGCAAAGAATCGCCGCGCCTCTTCAAGGGACGCAAAGAATCGCCGCGCCTCTTCGAAGGGACGCAGCACCTGCTGCGCCTCTTCGTGAGGCTTCCGCAGTTCCTGCTTCCTTTCTTCTTCCTTCGTCTTCTGTTCGTCTTATTGTTTTCGTTTTCTTCTTTCAATCGTTCGTTGTTTCTTTGATGTAATAATTTAAGCATAATAATTTTAACATGTAAATCATTCATCATTAATTAATCCGTCATTAAATCCCGACTTAAATCCCATGTAATTCATATTTACGGGTTTTCGTCATTAAAGTCAAATTCGGGTTTTAGAGATTCGATTCATTAATATTGAGTCTCTGGAATTCGTCGTTGATATATTCTCATCCGGTTATTATCATCATTAACTCGTCTTTAACCTTGTTTATGAAGGAAATGAAGATTCATATACATACTAACATATTCATATATGTCAAAATTAATTTGTCATAAAATTAAATGTGGATTTTATGCATGCAAACAATATAATAAAGGAGAAGAAATCATGTTCTTACATTGTTGTTTTCGGTTTTATGGGCACAAAAGAAATCTCCTTTTCTTTTGTTCTTGAGCTTTCCAAATGGAAGAACAAGGATTCAAGAGTAGAATCCCTCCCAAAAACATATACCCAAGGAATACATCTTAATAAACCAATACTATTTAGATCTAGTAATAATAATGGTTTTACAATAAAATTGATACAAATAAATTGTATTTGGGCTCTTGATTATTTCGGTCAAGAGGGGTGTTTTTGTGTGATTTTATTTCTCTAGATTTCACAATATTTAGAGAGTATATTAATTTTCTCACACTAGAAAATTATCATGTTGAATGAATGAATTAATTAGGAAAAAGAAAACCATCTCTTTTCTTTCATCTTGGCCGAAAAAATGGCATTGGGTAGGTTGCCCAATAGCTTTCATTTTTGCTCTTCACAAGAGACCAAGCATGCAAAGCCTACTACCTAGTTTCATGATTGTGTTTCCATTTAAAATAAATAACACAATATAAACTATAAACCCACCCATATTTTCGGTTTTAAGTATAAAATGGAGAAACCATTTTATTTTGTCATTTGTCAAATTTGTCACATGTAACATGTTACATGACATGTTACAATGCAATGTATTTTTATCATATTAAAAATCAACATACTCATAAAATATGTCATTCAAAAAATTGACTAGTAATTCGTAATTACTTGTACCAAAAAGGTTTCCAAATTATAAACTACAACATTCTGTATTTATAATAATTTATTCATTCCGTTTCAATTGTTTTCGTAAACAATAATTTCATCTAAGTAATAAAATAATTCGATTACTTAGACCGTGTCTTATTTAATCATATTTACAATAAGATACGTAAATTATACTCACAAAATCATCCGTCAATTTTAAGCAATTTAATTAACTCATATCAGTATATGATTAATTAAATAATCAATTAAGAGTATTTCCCTATAGGTATGACCTAAGGGGATCAACTGATCACCACCGTCGCACGACAGTAATGTCAAACTCTAGTCAGCCAATCATTACCGATATGTGTGGACCAGTTGACTGTAAAATATTACATCCCACATGTATTCTTAAAATGAGATTTTAATAATGATATTTAAATCATGTGATCGCACTATTGTTGAGGACACATTTCCCAACAATCTCCCACTTGTCCTCGACAAGTGTGCGTCACCAATTCTCTTGTCCTATTACTATATCCCACTCAATGCAAGGTGTCTTTCGGGTCGTACTTGCAAGTGATCATATCGAGAGTGGTTTCCTCGATCTGGAGAATAACTGTTTGACCGGATTTATCCACTCTGGATACCTTCCGAGCGTGGCCACGCATTTCCAGTTCATTACTCCTCGAGTGGCCCTGAGATATTGTTTTAACCCTGACAAGGGGGTGGACAATTCCTATCGCACTTATTCCCTTCGACTAGCCACAGCCATCATAACCCAAAATATGCCCATTTGACCCCATTTACGAAGGTCGTAGTAACACAAATCAAAGTTAATCTGAAACTGTGCCATCTTAGGTGAATAGTCTTTAGTCAAAAGAATCGACTCATTAGAATACTATAGTAGCTCTCGCCACGACCAGGCTATATAAATTTGCCAGAACTCTATAAGCGGTCATAAGGCCCGACAAAATGTTCCTAACAGTATGCCTATTTGATCGACTAGTCATCTCACATGACTCTATGGCACTTGAACTTGCCATCAATCGCATCACACTCTAGCCACTTCGAGACGTCACCTCATACAAGTGACTATGGGCGAATACCATGCTAATCCGTGTTCACTTTAACGGGGTTCAATTGTCTCTACAACCCGTTTGGATGTAACAAGGTATAATAAAAGAGTTTTAAAGTAAAACTCAAACTCGAACGACAAATGCGATTATCACATATGAATAGTCAATGCTTGATTACTATTTCATGTTCTATAATCTAATTTGATCTTGTATGTAGTTGTTCATTTCAATTCAATTGAAATGACATGACTCATCATGTTTAGCCTTTGAGAAGGCTTTGGTTAGTAGGTTTTATCAACTTCTTGTACCTTACTCAACCTTACTACATATTCGTTTTCCTTTGTAATGTATACATTTGCATCACAAAACTTTCTGAGTACGTGTCGAGATCCAATCAAGACATAGGCCCTCTTAGCCTAAGAATAGCTCCCACTTTGGTTTCACGAGTGTGCGGGACTCATCCTCTTGCACATCCCATGATTGCAAGTGTACTCAATTTCCGTTATAAATATCTCTCATTGTTCTTTATTGCCTAGAACGATTCTAGAAAATCTGCTTCTTAATTATCATAGCAACAATGGTATCTTAACCATCCTAATGTGTTTTGATTATGGTTTTGTCGGAAACCATGCGCAACCTCAATTGTCAATTGTCACTTGTGTAACACCCTTACACAAAATTGCATCATAAACACTTTGCTTTACTTCCCTAATGCTTCTGCATGCACTTAAGGGTAATCTTTATGGCTTACTTGGCAAAGATTACTTAAATTCGATTTTGAAAACAATTCATCATACTCAAAGTATATGAAGTGTTATACATCATTACTCATTTAATTGATCCGGCAGCGGAAGCAAATGGAATCAATCAAATATGTTCAATTTAATTGAACTAGTCATGAATCTTATCAACATAAGACTTCTTACTGACGCTAATATCATGTGGATTTATCTTCATGAATCCGGATATTCAAGATGTATTATAATACTCCAAAAGTCTTAAATCATTCTCAATGATCAATATGTCATCCACATATCGGACTAATTAAAATTTCCGTAACTCCCACTAAACTCCATGTATAAACACAACTTCTCGACTTATCGAGAAATGTTTTATCACATGATCAAAAATGTTGATTCTAACTCATTGATGTCCTACTTAAGACCCTCTCTTAAGTTTCACACTATCTTAGGATTGCAAGAATCTACTAAACTCAAGACATGTATTGAATACATTCCTTCTATTGAAGAAGTGGGTTTTAGATTCACTCGCTATGTATTTCATAATAATGAAACACAATCCCTAAGAAGATCCAAATAGACTTAAGCATTTCAATTGGTGTAAAAACCCTTTGCAACCAATCAGCCTTGAAATCTCTCTTTATTAGTGCAAAACCCTTTGCAACTAATCAAGCCTTGAAATCTCTCTTTATTAGTGCAAAACCCTTTGCAACCAATCAAGCCTTTTTATTTCGGATTTTCATGGCTCTAAGCCTTATATTGAGTTGTGACTTAAACACTCTTATGCAAGTCATATGTTCATTACTTTCTAGAAGTAATTAACTTGAATCAAACAATTTCTTTTGTAAGTTATAAGCTCTTTACTTTCTTAAAAGTAGCATGAATTCATCATTTTTAACAAGTGACGAATTTAACCTCCTAGGTTTTGAAGAAACAATGTATAATGTCTTACACAAAACGTCTCATGTAGCCAAGAAAGACCAGTTTCTTGCGACATAACATTCTCTGTGGCATTCTTTGTGGCTCTTGAATAATTTCTCCCACTCTGTCTTCTAAAAATAAACTTGTATTTTAGAAAGACAGCTTCACGAGCCGCAAACCCGTCGTACTCGTGATAATTGAAGAGGGAAAAATGAGCATTTGTTTCTTGTGAAAACTTACAAACATGGTACCCTTACCATTTCATATCTCATATGATTCGATTTAGTGGAAAAATAATTTAGACAAAATGATAAAATCCCCAAAAGGATCAAGTAACTCAAAGTAACTTGATCGAAGTCCAAACCTTATCGAATAGCGTTTGAATTCTTATCCAATCGCACATTATATCATAATGCGTGCTAAGAGAGATTAACTTGTGATATTAGATCACATTTCCATTGGCTTATATCAAAGTCTTCACTTTGATAATCCCATCACGACTAAATCGTAATTCCTTGAACTCTTGAACCTCTTCAAAGATTTCTCTATTTACCTTATTAAGTGAACACACTAGTGTCAACTTAAATCGTTGGTAAAAGATGATGATCAACCTATTTTAGATCGATGATTTATAACCTCGATCTCCTTTTCAACCAAAAGGCACGAGATATCTTGCTTTGAATACAAGATACGCATATACCATTAACAATCTAATGGTTTCAAGAGTACTCGATAACTCTTTGCGTTCATTATTCCATCTTTTAAGGTTTAATCTTGGGTTACCAATTTGAATCTTACATCATCTACATGATATGTCATTCTAGTTTGGTTTAGAATATAATCACCTTGATAATGGGCTAGCCATTCATCAAATCGTGGTGAATAGGGTCACAAAAGTGAAAAACCTCTTTTGTCTCTTAACAATTTTATATTCTTATTTAGAGTTTATGCATTTAATAGTCACAATTAAGTACCGCTTTAAATCCAAAAACTAGATTGAGTACACAATTACTCTATCTCTCGACATTATTGTTGCTAGTCGTCATATTCTAAGCATCCTATGTATCAAGTACAATGATGAAAACCTCCATTGGTTTCTAATATTGACGAAGTAGTACTAGCAAAATTTTATGTTTAATCAAATAAACATTTTGAAGAAGAAGGTCCCATTAGATGTCCCACAACTAACTTGTTGATTCTTCAATAATTTGGGGTAGTTTCCTTTCTCGTGTCCAACATTTAAGACAATGGAAACTATATCGGTCGGGATTGATAAGTTTAGTATCGTCATTCTCAACAACTTTACCTTTAACATTACCTAGTATCAATTCCATTATAATCTTTACTTCTTGAACCTCGTCCTCATCTTAACGGTTTAAGAGAATGCTCCCACTCATTTCAATGAGTCTTTGCTTTGAGAAGCAAAATTGAATTCATGAAGATTACTCTTCATTTGTTCGTTTTAGTCTTAAAACTTTCATCGAAGTGGTTGCGTTATTTTGGTCAATTACGAATTCTGAAAATCTAATCACCAAAACAATATCATCTTTTCAAGGTACTTAATTCATTTAAGTATATGAAAAACAATCCATTGTAAGTAGATGTGTTAGTCAAGAATCAAAAACCTGTTTGATAATGAATAACTTGTATCTATACTCTTTACAAGAGATCCTTAGCAATGGTTCATTTGAGGTTTTAGAAGCAGATTCATATTTGTCTTTAGTTACGATATTTTAATGGAGATTTGAATCAAAAACGAAATGATACCGTATATGAATAGTGGTAAAGAAACAGAACAATATTATAACGGAATAATGGAAAACTTAACATTCATCGTTTTATTAATACTTGTAAATAACAAGTAAGGCATTTACATAGTGACCTCTACCCAACTATGATAAATGATTCCAAGACCCAAATTCATATTAACTTGGGCACGGTGTGGCCGATGAAACCCTTATCAATATAACTTGGTGGATTAACTCTTTAATCGATTCTACTTTTAGAACTCTTGGTCGATAATATTACATTAACATTTATCTTTAGCCCAAAACACATTCAACAAGGGGACGGTGTGGCCGATGAAACCCTTATCGAAAAACTTTTGTTGAGTTCAATCCAAATTTCGAATAAATGTGTCCATGATCCAAACCCACATTAACTTGGGCACGGTGTGGCCGATGAAACCCTCATCAACATGAATTCGGTGGATAGACATTTATCACCCACTTCCCCTACGTAACAAGGTTTGTACCCCGGTGTGGCCGAGTGCACTCCCTCACGAAATAGGTTTTCATGGTTTCTACTATTTGGTAGGCTATGTCTCAATTAATTGTTTTAGCGAGAGGTCATGTCAATTTATTATCTATCACGTTTTAAGTGAACCAAAGCGGTGAACTACGATAATTCTAATTGACACGGTCGATGAACTCGATAAAATAACAATGCATGTTTAGTTATGGCGATTTAGCGATGCATGTGACATAAAATAAAATGCAAGCATAAAAATAAATAAATCCTAGTATGGCCTTTCCTAAAATAGAAAAACTCTTTAACTATTATATATTCGGAAACCAACTCCATTGGTCCCTTGAACTTCGGTTGTGACACGCATCTCGAGGTAACACCGTCTTTATGTATCGCCATTCTTGAAGAAATCCGTCTTTAGGAACTCCGGAATAAATAAAATTACATAATAAATTACATAATTTCCTATTATACATTTGTAACTAAAATAAAATGAATCTATTAAATTACAAAACGGTGATACGAGATCACAATAAAATACAACCGAATCGATATTCCCATACATTTCGGGAAATACCAATTAAAATCTAAGGCCATACTAAGTAAAATTACATAATTCAAAATTACATAAACTAAAATTATGACAATCATAAAGAAAATGCAGCATTATAATATGTATGAACATGCTCAATTTTATGCTAAATCGCCTTTAATTAGCCAATATCGTATATTACTTGGTTTTTACGGATTTGCGTGATTTCAACATTTTACAATCACAAAAATACATAAATTCATATTTATGCATAAGTTAATTACCCTAACCTCTTAGGACTCAAAATTTAGTCTTCACTAATAATTTGACCATAATTAACCCATATGTTATAAAATTGTTCATAAATGGACCAAAAATTACAAAAATAAGCTATAAACTTCAAATAAATCACAAAATTTCAAATAAATTCAAAATTTGAAATTAAAAAATCATGAACATTCTGGAAAAATACCATGACACTCATAATGTTCAAAATCTTAGGTTAAAAATTTCGAAATTTTTCCGGAAAAACAATGTTGCGGTTTATCGATTTTAATAAAATAATCATAAAAACATGGAAAAAATTATTTTCATTAACTTTTCAATTTTAGATCTGAAAAATATAATAAAATGCAACATTAGACGTTTTTCCTAAGTCATAGATTATGTTTTATTAATTTTCCACTAATAATGTCACTATTTATGCTATTTTTCTTCAAAAATTCATAAATCATGCAAAAAGACTTCTTTATAGCCAATTATTTTACACACATCTTGTAAAATTGCATGTGACAACATATTAATTTTCTATGACCAGATTCGAAATTTATCTCATATTAACCTATTTTTCACTTAAATCCGAATTTAATAATGAAAAATTCATTTTTCGAGCATAACAAGTCCAAAAATTATGAAAATTGTCAGGTTATCTCAAAATAATATATGTGACAACATATCCAAAAATCAACTTAAAATTCGAAGTATAGCTAATTTTAGACCAAAAATGACATTTTTACTCATAAAATCACATTTAAATGCCATTATTGTAAATTATGAACAATAAAAATCCGAAAAATTAACCAAAATATCCTAAAACATTTTAGGACCAGAAATATTAACATGCATGTAATAATTTCGTGATATATCATAATAACACAAATTTTACAAGTTTTATTTGTTATTCTTATAACTCGGAAAAACTTTTAACCAATTTGCATGCAAACAACCGTGGCTCATGATACCGATTGAAGGAAATGAAGATTCATATACATACTAACATATTCATATATGTCAAAATTAATTTGTCATAAAATTAAATGTGGATTTTATGCATGCAAACAATATAATAAAGGAGAAGAAATCATGTTCTTACATTGTTGTTTTCGGTTTTATGGGCACAAAAGAAATCTCCTTTTCTTTTGTTCTTGAGCTTTCCAAATGGAAGAACAAGGATTCAAGAGTAGAATCCCTCCCAAAAGCATATACCCAAGGAATACATCTTAATAAACCAATACTATTTAGATATAGTAATAATAATGGTTTTACAATAAAATTGATACAAATAAATTGTATTTGGGCTCTTGATTATTTCGGTCAAGAGGAGTGTTTTTGTGTGATTTTATTTCTCTAGATTTCACAATATTTAGAGAGTATATTAATTTTTTCACACTAGAAAATTATCATGTTGAATGAATGAATTAATTAGGAAAAAGAAAACCATCTCTTTTCTTTCATCTTGGCCGAAAAAATGGCATTGGGTAGGTTGCCCAATAGCTTTCATTTTTGCTCTTCACAAGAGACCAAGCATGCAAAGCCTACTACCTAGTTTCATGATTGTGTTTCCATTTAAAATAAATAACACAATATAAACTATAAACCCACCCATATTTTCGGTTTTAAGTATAAAATGGAGAAACCATTTTATTTTGTCATTTGTCAAATTTGTCACATGTAACATGTTACATGACATGTTACAATGCAATGTATTTTTATCATATTAAAAATCAACATACTCATAAAATATGTCATTCACAAAATTGACTAGTAATTCGTAATTACTTGTACCAAAAAGGTTTCCAAATTATAAACTACAACATTCTGTATTTATAATAATTTATTCATTCCGTTTCAATTGTTTCGTAAACAATAATTTCATCTAAGTAATAAAATAATTCGATTACTTAGACCGTGTCTTATTTAATCATATTTACAATAAGATACGTAAATTATACTCACAAAATCATCCGTCAATTTTAAGCAATTTAATTAACTCATATCGGTATATGATTAATTAAATAATCAATTAAGAGTATTTCCCTATAGGTATGACCTAGGGGATCAACTGATCACCACCGTCGCACGACAATAATGTCAAACTCTAGTCACCAATCATTACCGATATGTGTGGACCAGTTGACTGTAAAATATTACATCCTACATGTATTCTTAAAATGAGATTT